>NC_044927.1:3027716-3076002 GCF_003576645.1 Ipomoea triloba | reverse complement strand
ATATATATATATATATATATATATATATATATATATATATATATATATATATATATATATATATATATATATGTGGCACTATTTGATAAAATAGTTATTAGTCAATTATAGTTGATCATTATTTTTTTTAAAATAAAAGATTAATGCATGTAATCAACTATCAACTAACAATTAATTTAACAAACATCTTTCTATAATCAATTAATGCCATCAATCAGTCACTTACCACAGTCACTTACCAATTATCCTCGTATATAAATATTTTTTAAAGAAACACATCTGAGAAGGGAGGTAAACAAAAATCGACAAAAGGATTCGTATTCTTCTTGGGAACTTAATTCTCCGAATTCAATACTTTCCATTACTGAACAGATTGCCTTGGGATGCTTTAACATGCTATTTTGGTCCTCTCTTGTTTTGACTTTCTTTCATTTTTTTTTTAGAATATTACTTTTTATTTGTTATGAGGTGACGTGTAATTTTGGTTTTTATATTGTTATCAAAAGCTGTAAAATCATCATATCTCTTACTTTATAAGGTTATTCTAACTTTAGTCTTTCAACTAATAAATTTGTCAAATTTTATTTAAATTTTTTTTGCATTCACGTGACTTTCATGCATGCATCCCAAGTGCATTTGTTTAAATTTCTCTCTTCTAACTTATTTCTCACTCGCTTGTTGAGAAAGGCCACCAATATTTTGCAAAAAGAATTGGTGTTGTACTTTTTATATCGTTGGACAAAATATAAATGATTATTTGGTTTTTGGTGAATTAGAATCGCTTTTAGCTGTCTAAGACTTTATGGTATAGTGGCACATGTAATTGACATTTGGGTCTTCTAACACAACGTTTAGGTGAAAACAATAAATTCAAACCTAGAGTAGGAATACATTATGTCTAAATATATCTTGAAGTCAGGTG
Source organism: Ipomoea triloba (assembly GCF_003576645.1). Taxonomy (NCBI): domain Eukaryota; kingdom Viridiplantae; phylum Streptophyta; class Magnoliopsida; order Solanales; family Convolvulaceae; genus Ipomoea; species Ipomoea triloba. Next base: position 3,075,080 of record NC_044927.1, on the reverse strand, counting down.
TCCTTGAAGAGTGTGTCCAACTTCTTTCTCATAAAAGGCAAAAATATTTGTTCCTCATACTGATATCTACCGATTGTACTATTGTTGGAAGATCTTGAATCTACAATTCTGAAAAGATATGTTGTATCAAGGCGAAGATAGTTTGTGTTATTGATCAAATGAATAGAATGTGCATGCTCGTCATATATAATAGTTAAGTTATTGTACATATAATTTGGAAGAGTCTAAATCCATAGTATACAAAAGTTAACATCATCAAATCTAATACGTACAATAATATTCCTAATAGTCATCATTCATTAATTAAGGCCATTTTACCCACCCATTCTTAATTATTTCCTTTCATGTGAGACTAGAAACTTCGATTCCCAATTGAAGTGTAAGAACCCGTTGGTCTCGTAATTTTATTATCCATTATACTCCAGCCTTCAATTTTCAATTGTAATTTTAGATTGCATTTGCAATTAGAGATTTGAGATAATAGGTTGTCTAGATTGAATTAAAGACACACTTTGAGAATATACAATCAATATGTGAGACCTATTATTCAATTTATTTTATACAGAGGAGTATATTTTAAATGCAGCACTACTAAAGTATCATTCTAATTCAAGTACAGTCTGTTTTTACAATATACACCCAATATATGAGACATGTTATTCAATTTTATTTTATACACATTACAACTTTATTTTATCCTTAGCTTGTTGTAGACACAGACCAGTTGAACGTAAACAGCTGCAGTTTCTTTTCTTTAAAAGAAATGACGTCGTTTTAGACATAAATAATGTACCTTTTAATCACCCTCCACTGAAAAAATTTGCCTCTTCCATGCAAGGTCGTGGTGCAGCATAATGAAAACCAAAAAGATCTTTTGTATTTTCGACTATCTACCCAATGACAAATTATACCGGGTAATATAAGAGGAAGAGCCAATGTTTATTGGTCATGTTTGAATTTCACCGGAGCAACAATTAATGTGAATTGAATTGTTTAAATTCTCACTATATAGAAATTGTTTATTCCAATTTACTACTGATTATTTCATTTTTGTAATTTTCTATTATGATTATGCATTCATTAATTTGTAGGAAAATGACATTTCTATGTGTATCGGGGGGCGGGGGCGGGGGGGTAACACGAAAAGTGAAAAAAAAAATGGAAATGTACTCTTTTTTAATGTTTTTAAATTAAAGAAACAATAGATTTTCAAAAAAAATAAATAAATAAATAAAGAAACAATGTTGAAACGTTTTAACGGTATTTTTGTAGCTTTCATGGGAGCATATTTTGATATATGAAAATGCTTTTTTTTTTGAGAATATATATGAAAATGCTTATGTGCATTATTCATTGTCTGCTATTATTAACTTTAATGTCATCTGATTTGCTAATTGTAAAGAATAATCTCTAGTGTCATACATTTACTAAAATCGTACTCCGTACTATATATTCTGTCAATAACATAAATATAAAGAGTATAATTTTATCAAGTACAAAATATTTCTTACTTACATGATTCCAGAAAATACTTAATTTCTTGTGGGATAATTGAATCCAATGTACATGTCACATGCCTAATCGGAAGCTTTACTAGTAAGGCAACAATGAAAGCTGAAAGTCAAAATAATCAATACAATCAAAGTAGTCAACAGTTACACTCATGAGATGAGAGTTAACTTAAACTCTTATCGCAAGAGTTATTGGTGTCCGTTGAATGACTAAAGTTAACCTTGAATTATTTAGTCTGAGCAATTACTGCTAGTTGTTCTATCAATTGATTAGCTTATGTCACAAGCCTAGAGTCCGACACATCACACAGTACTCATGCGACAACCCAATGCCCCTCTTACCTCATGGATCAACCTACCTTATCCTCATATGGTGCCAAACTGGCCGGTTTCCCCCCGCCATGGGCTCATCTAGGAAACAACAATAGCTCCCGACTAGTTGTGCCCTTCAAATCGCATCAGTCCCAGTCTAAGACCAGACACAAATTCCCCGAACTTAACCAAGTTGACATGCCTAAATTAGCCAAACCTTAGCATCTAGGGCAAAACTACCCTTAATGCTATTCTTGCCCCCTATTCATTTTATGCCAAGCTAACCAAGTTGATTTATCCATTCATTGTGTCAACACGGCCACGCAACCCGTGTGTGACATTACTCACATTAATATGCATACTCAAGCATTGTAACAAGCGGGGGAAACGCTCTAAACTTGTACTAAACCCTAGTATCAAATTAAAGAAGAATAAAATGATAGTATAAAAATTGACTATTAATTGATATATATAGTGCCTGAGATACAAAAGCATATGATATGATAAAGGACAGCTTAGGTACTTAGCACAGAAAGAGGTTGAAGCAGACATAAATGAAAGGCAGAAGAAGGGTGGAGGGGGGTGGGGATAAGGTGGTGATTGGGTATAGCAGGCCGGGCATGCAGCAGCGCAGCGCAGTATTCAGCGGTCACTCTCTGGTTGCCATCCCTATTCTCCTTTTTCTTTATTTTTTCTTTTCTTTTTTTATATACTCTGTTGAGTCTGCTATCTTCTGCCCTCTTTCTCTGTATGCCATTGCCAAGCTGGGAAGGTGTGATCTTATTTAGATTTTGGTTGGATTCTGTGTACCATACCCACCTCTATTCTTTGACCAATCGCACTCCCCCTTCTTTAAAGTAGTATAGTGCTCCTCTCTTCTCTACATTATTTTCCTTTATTAATTCAAATTCCATAATCATACTCATATACTCTCAAAAAGTAAAACCCTTATTAGATATCCAACAAAAAACAATAAATATAACCCATGTTTTATTATAGACTTATAACATAAACGGATCGGAAGGAAACTTAAATTACAAGTAGTTTAATCTCATATTCTCATGGTAGCGGAAGTTTTAAGATCACCTGAATATCTCTAGCCATAGTTGAAGGAATTGCTTTTGAAATGGTAAACTTATTACAGGACAACGTTAACTGTTTTGTCTCAAACTTGAATTAAAAATTTAAACGTTGTTTTGAGAATATTTTAAACCGTACAAGTACTATAAAACTGAATGAATATTATAATCTCAAATTCGTAAAGAAAGTAAAAATGATGTAAATAACAGAATAAATGTAGTATTAGTCTATGGCTTCTTTTGTATGTTTTTTTTTTTTTTTTCCAACTACTTCCACCTAATTTATTTCTGTTTGTCAGAATGGCATCAAGTCGGTTCACATCACCTTCAACTTTTAATTACGCTCCAGCCAAGACACCATTGATTTTTTATGTTTGGATATACATCCACAAATTTTTACTGCATTTTTTTTAAAAAAAATATAATTGTATATATGTGGTGTTTGTAACTTGTAAGTCTCATTAGTGTAAAATAAATTTCGCCCATCTGACCAGCTCAGTTAGTTCTATCGATCACTTTAAAATCTTGATCCAGTCGCAGTATGGATTGGATTTCATAAAAACCCATTGTGTGCTGAGTGTACATGAGTGGAACATGAGGATTGACAAGGTAAGTCTCGATTTATATCTTTCATCAACTCTTGGGCAAGGTTCTAAAGACTTTTGATTAATTTGGCCTAAACTGAAAACATAATGCATATACAAAGAAAAATAAAGATAAATATGGCTTGTGTAATTATGACTAAATAATAATTTTTGATGATTTGGTGTATATTGTGCTGCTACAGTGCTATTTCAAAAGTACAAACATCGTCAGAGGGGGAAGGAATTGTTTGTCCTGCATCTTGACTTTTGTCGTAGCAATAGTGCACAACACTATAAAGCATGCATGAAGCAGTAATACTGTAGTACTTGCTAACTACTCTACTGGGAGTCTACATGACTACATGGCCCTCCCTCATTAAATATTATTGCCGCCATCAAATTAACTTATGTTACATGCAATATAATCTAGTCTTTAGCCTCCTGGTTAAAATGGGTGATGGGTTACATACATACCAAAATTTCACACTCAATCTCAATTCAAATCGTCGGGCTAAATCCAATCCAATTTGAGAGGTCCATCTTTTCACTTATAGAAAGTACAATTTTAGAATATAGTTTATGGAATTTTGATCTCGGGTATTAATTATTCTGAAGAAAAAGGCTAGGGAGATGAAGACAAAACAATTTCCAAAATTTTATTGAAATGAAATTAGCCGGCTTAATTAAAGAGATGGTACTGGAATGATTCGAAGCATATACTGAACCGTGCCTAGAAATAATACTACGGACTAGGTAAGAAAACAATTATTAATAGCGGATAATACAAGGTCTCAAACAATTATAAGCTACCATAAAGTGGATGAGAAAATTAAATCAAATGAAAGAGCAATTAATTAAGCTAATTAAGGAGCACAGTCATGGCGGCAGGCAAAAGGGTGGTCCTAGTCACAGGATGTGCCAAAGGGGGCATCGGTTACGAATATTGCAAGGCGTTTGCCGAGCACGATTGTCACGTTTTCGCGTCCGACATTTCCCAAAGAATGAGCGATTTGTCGGATTTACGGTCGCATAATAATAATAATAGTATCGAAACGTTGGAGTTGGATGTCACGTCGGACGAGAGCGTGGCGGGCGCGGTGGATACGATAATGTCGAAATTCGGTCAGATTGACGTGGTGGTTAACAACGCCGGCGTGGGAATCACCGGCCCGTTAGCGGAGATCCCGACCGACCAATTCCTGAAGGCCTACGAGGTCAACACGGTGGGCGCGTTGCGCGTGGCCCAGCACGTCGTCCCGCACATGGCGGCGCGTCGGCGCGGGCGGATCGTGAACATCGGGAGCGTGGTTGGGAACGTGGCGACGCCGTGGGCCGGGCCGTATTGCGCCAGCAAGGCCGCGGTTCACGCGATGACGGACACGTTGCGCCTCGAGTTACGCCCCTTCAACATCGACGTCATCCTAGTCATCCCCGGCTCCGTCCGGTCCAATTTCGGGGCCAACGCTTCAGACAAACTAAGGAATTTCGAGTGGAAAATGTACAAGGAATTCACGGAAGCTATAACAGAACGGGCAACTGCCTCACAGGGCGGGAAAGCCACGGACCCGAGGGTATTCGCGAGGCATGTAGCGAGCGAGGTTTTGAGCGCGAAGGCGCCAAAACGGGTGGAATTTGGTCACATGTCGGGGCTGTTTAGGTTGTTGTCGTGGTGTCCGGTTTGGGGCAGAGATGCGTTTATGTCCACTAGGTTTAAGTTAAATAGGAAGGTCTTTATATGATCTTGAATTGAATTGAATTGACCTAGGATCATACAAAAAGTACTATAAGCGTGGCGAAGAAGAGCATATTATTGTTTGTATTCTCTCTCTCTCTTGCTCCCATTTTCTATTACGTTGTTGCTATGAACTACATACATATTACATATACAGTACTGTACCACTTTATTGCATGGCGGAATTATTGTCAGGCTTGATTTTGACATCTGTTTTGGAATCTAGGCTGCAGCTGCACCATGCCCATACCGCTACTTTTAAGACTAAATAAGCTAATTTTTTTTTTTAAAAAATCAAAATGGGTAGAGACTAGAGAGATAGCATTTCAAATTTCAGCAAAAATCCAGCTCACAACCACAATAATCTCTTCACGTTACTGTACTCAGATGTAAGGGTGCATTTGGTTTAAAATCAAATAAATTTGCGGACCCAGAAAATTATCTTATTAGTGGGGCAAAGTTTAAATAATGTTAGAAATAACATGATAAAATATCAAACATTCATAATAAGGTTGAAATACAAAATATATTATAAATTACAATAATGTTTTTGATATAGTACATGATTGTTAGGGCAAAGCTAAAAATATACTTGAGTGGGGTGAAAATGTGAGATTCTAAAACATTTTGAAATGCTATAAAAATATTTATAACAAAATATGAAACATAATCAATTACATAAAAATAATTTGAATAGAAAACACACTATATTCATAAATACTTTTTAATTTTAATTTCTTTTAGTTTGATCAACTTTAAATTTCTCTAAATTAATTCGAATACGATGACGTATAATATAAACTTGTATAGTAAAACATTAATTAAATGATACATAAAAAGTATACTAAAAGAACATTTAATTTGTTAATTAAATAATTCATAAAAAGTAGACTAAAAGAACATTTAATGTGTTAATTAAATAATTCATAAAACGTAGACTAAAAAACATTTAATTTGTCCTATCAATGGATAAAAGAGGTAAAATAAAAGAAAATAATATATTTTAAGTATTCAAATAATATATTATATATATATAAATAATATATATAATTTTTATTTATGATCTACACAACTGTGCTGAGGCTCAAACCCACCACCTCCCATATAAAGGGAAGAGTTCGATGCCACTGGACCACAAGGTCCTTAGTTTCAAAGTTCCAAGGTTATGCATCACTTATCCCATCAATGATTGCTAATGCAGCGTGACACACATACATGGCATTAGATTCGGGGCTTCAATCTGGGCTAGCTACTCTGGTTAATTAGGCCTAATAATTTTTTGTTGAATTGATTAATTTCATACTCAATATTTTATCTTCATAAATATTTCATTATTAATTGAATGGATAGCATAAAGTGTAACGGATATTCACAATCATATTTCTTAAAATCTGCATGGTAATGAATACGAGAAGGAAGAAGCATTGCAGAGAAAAGGATCTTTGACCGGACCCTATGTTTTAAAGCATATATATATATATGGATATATTATATTATACATGCAAATTAAAAGAAAAGATGTAATGGAGGCTGGAGGGCCAAAGTATGGATAAATGTCCCAATCTGTTTCCCACAAGCAAAGGGGAGAGGAGAGAAAGCAAGAAAGCAAGTTTTTGCTGGGCAAAGCATAGTAAACAAAACCCTCTTTTTTCCATAAGGCCATATATGCACTATTTTGGGCAACACCAAATTGGCCCCTTCTGGGATTTACTCATCATTACTTCAATCAAAAGGGGGTCAGCTCATTCCCACCTTACCTCTCTCTCTCATCTTATTGCCATTGCTACCCAAATCATTTTCACTGGAAAATCTGTCCCCATTTTTCGCTTTTCATGCAAATTTGCATGCAATATTATTGGGATTTGTTAAGCTCAGTCCTTCTCGAAAAACTTAATGTATCAATCTTGTTTCAAAATCTCATAATCGTTAAATTTAAGTTAAAATCTCCGTTATATTATCGTCATGTGAACTATATCTTTGTTTGAAACTTCAACTTTAAAGAAAAAATAAAAAAAATCCCCACTTAGTTTGGTCAATTAGGTGATGGGGTGGCTACATGTTGAAAGAAGGGATAATAGGTGCAGTACATAGTCCTATATATGCCTCAAGTACAGCCTGTTTAGTCACTATGGACAGTTTGTCTTTGTGCCGTTGTGAAACCTAGCTGCTCACCACCTTCTCTCATCCAAATCTAAAGATCAAAAAAATGAATTCCCTTGGATATATGAGTTACTATAATTTAATTTACCCATTATATTCAAAATCCTATTAAGTAATTTCTCAATTTACACTAAACTAATCTTAAGACTCAGGATTCCTCGCCTCAGCTTCCACTCATGCATGTACACTCTACACACTTTGCGCACAATGCAAAGAGTCTTCACCATATCAATTTTTTAAACTTTGGGTCTCCTAATGACCCTATGAGTCTTCAGTGAGAATCGAACTCCCACCTTATTGTTAGAGCAAGACTTCCAAAGTGACCATTGAACTATTCATATTTTAATTTTTGTGGGCAATAAATGAAATTCCCAATAAGATTCTTTTTAAAAAAAACAGCTAATTGATTGATATATCTAGCTTGTGAAACTTTTACTGTGCTTCTTGACTAAGAGCAGGAAGTCTACAAACACCACCACCCCAAAAAAAAAAAAATCAAATTTATGTAGTCTGTATATACACAGTGAACACTCTCTCCCCAGCTGCCAGTCTGCCACCATTCAATGGAATCACCATAGAGCAATTGAACACAAAAACCATCGTAGTACAGTTGTTTGTAGTATAAGTCTTTGTCCTCCCCTTTCTTTTTCTGGGCATTAAACATCCCACATTTCTTGATTCTACATGCTTTGGACCCCTGGTAGAGGTGTTTGGATTGGGAAGTGCATAGTTTTGTTGTTTAGTGGCAGCAAAATGCAAATACACACACAGTATACACTACAGTAGTGTATATGTATACATGTAGTGCAGCATATAATCTATATATACACACAACATTGCAAGCAGAAAAGAGAAAAAGGAAAAGAAAAGGGAGAGGGGAGGGGAGCAAACATTGCAGGGGTAGTAGTGGAGTGGATTGGAAAAAGCAAAAGAAGATGTCTTTCTCAAACACAGATCCCTATGGAATGCAGGAATGATGACCGGCATTGCTTGCTGGAACTCATTCTTTTTGTTTAGTTTAAAGGCTCTCCCTTTGATCTCTTTCCAAGTCTTTCCAGAGAGAAAGAGAGAGAGAATGTATGTATGTATGTATTGTTTCAGTGAGTTTTTAGATATATAAACCAGTTCAACAAGAAAGGATTGTGGGTTATGATTGTTTTTCTCTCTTTTTAATTGTGTCCCAATGATTGAGTTGCTGTGATTTTTTTTTCTTCTTCTGAGATAGAGAAATGAACTCTCTGAGTAATGATGGGAATAGTAACTGGTTGGGGTTTTCACTGTCTCCACAAATGAATAACATGGAGGGCAGCCATGGACATGACCTTCAACAACACAACACACAGCCTTGCTCTTCTGTTTCTTCTGCTTCAGTGCCTCTAAGTTTTTCCCAGGCTGCTCCATCTCACATCAACTATAGTAACACCACTGGGAGTTGTTACTATGGAGGTGAGAGTGAAAATGCAGCATTCTTGTCTTCATTGTCTGTGATGCCTTTGAAATCTGATGGGTCACTTTGTATAATGGAGGCCTTCAACAACAGGTCACACCCCCAAGGTTTTTTTTTTTTTTTTTTTTAGGCCTCAAAGTTCAACAGTTGTTTACTAATGTGTTTTTTGGTTATGGAATCTTTCTTTCTTAGCTTTGTTTTCTCTCTGTTTTGACTTTTGCTGTGAAGGTTTGGCCCCAAAACTGGAGGACTTCTTTGGGGATGCAGCAATGGGGACCCATCACTATGACAGAACTGGAGGGGGTATGGCTCTTAGCTTGGATAGCATGTATTACCATAACCAAAACCCAGAAAATGAGGCCACCCATAGTCAAGATTTCCTCACCCATCTTCAACAAAAGTCCACCCATCATCATCATCAGCAGCAGATTGAAGCTCAGCAGTTCCAAGATTTTACACTGAGAGGGCCTGAGATTTACCAGCAGGGGAAGGCTCAATGTTGCAGCCTTCATCAGGTGCCAAGCATGGAGGATAATAGCCAGATGAAGAATTGGGATTCTAGAAGCTTCACTGCAGGGGGTGGGCATGCATTGGAGCAGCAGAAGATGATGGGGTGCATTGGTGCAGATTCTGGGGCTATTACTGCAATGGGGTATGGGGATTTTCACTCTCTTAGCTTGTCCATGAGCCCTGGTTCACAGTCTAGCTGTGTGAATCCCTCACAGCAGCACCAGCACCAAATCCCACCCACTGTTGCAGACTGTATGCCCATGGAGACCAAGAAGAGAGGGCTTGAAAAGGTGGACCAGAAGCAGATTGTTCATAGGAAGTCCCTTGACACTTTTGGCCAAAGAACCTCACAGTACAGAGGTGTCACCAGGTTAGATTGTCCAAAACCTACTTTAAACTCACTCTTTGCTTCTCTATTTTAGGCTTATTTGTCCCGCAAAGGTAGCTCAGCTAGTTCTTAGGTGACAGATTGTTAGCTAAGGATGCAGGGTCGAGCCCCGGCTTCCACAATGTGGAAGTCACCGGACCCTGGTCCTGGTGGGCACCAGGCCCTAATCTTTGTACCTAATGGTTTGCTGAGCCCGGGGCAGGAGATTTTCCCTTTGGCCCTCACAGGTAGCTCAGCTGGTTCTTATGTGGTAGATTGTTAGTTAGGATGTAGGATCGAGCCCTGGCTTCCACAATGTGAAAGTCACCAGACCCTGGTCTTGGTGGACACCAGGCCCTGATCCTCGTACCTATTAGGCTACAGAGCCCGGGACAGGAGATTTCGTCTTTGCGGGCAATGTTTTAGGATTATTTGACTAACAGAGTTTATGAAATTGCAATGATGCCTATCAGGCACAGGTGGACTGGCAGATATGAAGCTCATTTATGGGACAACAGTTGTAAGAAAGAAGGACAGAGCAGGAAGGGAAGACAAGGTTATGACTTATGATCATTAAAACTTTTTACACATTTCTTATATAAATTTTACTCATATCACTAACACGTAACATTGTTTCAACTTTTCTCTTCCATCATCATATCACTGTTGGGGATGCAAATATTACCAAATGATTTCAGTTTACCTAGGTAAAAACAGATTTCCCTGTCTGTCAAATTCCAATTTTTTTTTCCTGCACATTACACAGTAATCAGTAGTTTTTTAATGTGGTATAAGTCTCACTGTTTTAGGGGGTTATGACAATGAAGAAAAGGCAGCAAGGGCATATGATTTAGCTGCACTCAAATACTGGGGACCCTCCACACATATAAACTTTTCGGTATCATTGAATGAATCCTCTAAGTAGTATTGATGTTTGTCTGCCATTTATGAATTCTGGGAGGTAAGAATATGCAAATACTGGTTTGAATGCAGTCTGAAAACTATCAGCAAGAGCTTGAAGAAATGAAGAACATGACTAGGCAAGAATATGTAGCTCACTTAAGAAGGTAGCTTAGCTTCTCTCTTGTTCATTTGTTTTGGTTCCTTTAAGGATGTTCTGATTCATGTTTTCTGCTGAATTTTTATTTGCCAGAAAGAGCAGTGGTTTCTCCAGGGGAGCTTCAATCTACAGAGGAGTGACAAGGTCTTCGTATTACTTAATTGCATCATTATTATACCAAAACGTTACAAGTTCGACTCCCGATTGGGATCGACATATTAGCCTTCTTGAGTTCTTGATTTGAACTAATCAGTTAGGGCTTTTGGGCAATTTAAACTGATTTATCTACTTGTGGTCTTTTAACGGTTAGGATAACAAGGCGAAGTTTACCTAATGCACGTCCTCAAATAGTGGTTACGAGTTTCTCTTGTAAAAAATGATATTATTAAACAAAATCTCAAAAAACCCATTGATCAAAGAAAATAGATTAGCAAAACATGTCAGTTTTTGCATCTTTAAAATGTTGTGTTTCCATTTTTTCTTCTTTCTTTTAGCAGGCATCATCAACATGGAAGATGGCAAGCTAGGATTGGAAGAGTGGCTGGAAACAAGGATCTTTATCTAGGAACATTCAGTGAGTACACTCCTCCCAGACATAAACCTAACCTTAATTGCATTTTTGTTCTTTAATTTGCTTCATTTTACACAAATAATTTTTCTAGTTTTGGCCAATACAACACGCCAACAAACCTCATAGTCTAGCGTCATAAACTTATGACCCTTTTGGGCCACCCGAGTACAAGATCCTCAAGTTTATGAGTAAATATCCAACCATCGATAAGATTTGAATCCTTAGCTTTTACTTATGTATCAAATTCGTAAAATCTAAGTATTTAGGTAACTAGGAAAATTTGCTGCCACTCTCTAAAAGTGTAAATGGGGTAAATCTTGCCTTGTGACTTTAATGGATAAAGTTCACAATCAAGTAAACCAGCATAAATAATCATCTCAAATTAAGAAGGTCAAACCTAGCTTACCAAGTCGACTAACTTGATTGGTCCTGTAATTAATGATAAAGTTGGGTGCATTCGATATTTTAGAGGGTGGTACGTAAGGCTTATCACGAGCCACTATGAGGTGGTGAAGGACCGTTTGTCAGCAAGGCTTTGCTTTTTATGTATAAGGCTGATAATATGGGAATCTTTCTCTTTTTTCTTCTGCAGCTTATAATATGGGTGAAAATTCTTAATTCTTTGTTTATTTCTCCTTTTTTCCTGTTTCTATACGTTCCATTATTCTTTGTCCTAACAAAAAAGCTGTTTTTTCTTGGCTTAGGCACCCAAGAAGAAGCAGCAGAGGCTTATGACATTGCAGCGATTAAGTTTAGAGGCGTAAATGCAGTCACGAATTTCGACATTTCCAGGTACGATGTTGACCGGATAATGGCCAGCACCAATCTCCTCGCCGGCGAACAGGCCCGCCGGAACAAGGACGCCGGACCGCCGCCGAACAATGTTGAGGAGGTCGTGAACAAAAACGGCGGCGATCACGAGGATAATGCGAACGCCGCCGCGCCGGACTGGAGAATAGCGCTTTATCAGTCGACGGCGGCGGAGGCGGCGGCGGTGGTGGCGGCGCCGCCGCAGAGCTCGTCGGCGTGTTTTGGGATGGGGGAATCGGCGGCGAGAATGATGAGCGCTCACTTGTCGAACGCTTCTTCGCTGGTAACCAGCGTGGAGAGCTCCCGGGAATGCAGCCCCGACAAGATGAACACCGTCGGAACGGGATCGGCGGCGACGAGTTCTTGGATCTCGTCGGCGCAGCTGAGGCCTCACGTGCCGGTTTTTGCTGCGTGGACTGACAACATTATCTGAACATGTTTTTTCATGACTACGAGGAGAAGAAGAAGAAGAAATTATGATACAATGGCCTACCTTAATTAGCTATTTTCCATTATTTAGGTTTTTTGATCATTTAGTGCTTGAAAATTGTAAGTGTTCAATGGGGATATGGTAGCCTTTCAATTTGGCATTGCATGCTGGCCTTGCCTAAAACTTTCCAATTTATTCTACTATATGGATGGGAATGGGATATATGAGAAATGAAAGCTCCAAAGTAGGATGTTTTCCAACTTGTATATAGTGAGATCAATCCTATCTTTCAACTTAACCAGTTTGGTGTGAGTGGTCGTGCCACTTGTGCACTCTCGTCTCTTAAAAAGAGGTCAAGAGTTCAAAAACTCGTAATTAGGCCGACTCAATACAAATGAAGATTAGTTTGAGTATGACACAGACTTAAAAGTGCATCTTTAACTTAGGATTTGCTTAGGCCCTTACCTGAAGAAAATTTATAAGTTATAATCAGATTTAAAAAAAAAACATATAATGTATGAGTGATCTATTCGGCCGGATTAGAAGGATGTTTTGTCCAAACCAAATGATGATGAAAATGACTAGCTAGTAAGCATGGTTTTGCATGAATTCTTTTCCTTTTAAATTATGTAGGATGACTCAATTCATAATGACTCTTTATCTTTAATGCATGCTTTAATTCGGTAAACTAACAACAATTACTAACCACTACTAACAAATTAAATCTTGTTAATTGTCTACTTTATTTTTATTGGATGGAGATCAACAAATTCCTAATGTTCCATTCTTTAGTGGTCTTTAATAATATCAACATATATTGAGCCGGTCAACATGAACGATTTAGGTTGGTTTATTTAATTGTGATCCTTTGTCGATTAGGGTCACAATACAGGATTTATCCTGTGCACTCTCATATAGTGGCCGCGTGTTAATTTCCTCGCCATCCCCCAAAAAAAGATAAAAAGAATAGTCCAAAATGGATGACCGAGTGGGTGAAACATGATTTTTATACCTGAAAATTGCGAGACGAGTTTGATTCTTGCCAACATTCTCCTAATCAAATTCGTCGTACCTGAAGGTCACAAGACGAGTTCAATTCTTGTCAATACTTTCTTAATTTAGCTCTCCACACAATTTTTAGCTCACAGTGCACACTTTCCGGTAGTTTAAACAAAAAAAAAAAAAATGTACTCCGTATATTGCATCTCAACTAACCTCATCATTTATCTAAACCTAAACCTGATGAATGTGATAAAGGAGGATTTGACCGCAACAGGAATAATGCAGTCCTTTCCCACATATAATTCAAGCTTTTTCTCTCCCACATCATCATTACCATATTCTTTTCATCTTTTCATTAAAAAGCTCTCTCTCATCTAAACCCTTAAAGGTGATTGTCAAATAAATTTAAATAATATATTAATGCCAACCGATTATTCCAATTATGGGGTAGGGCTGTAGGAGTGTAGGGGCTGCAAAATGCATTATAATATATAATACATACATATATTATATATATGATTTCCTCACAATGCAAGGTTTGCAAAGATCAGCTTTGGACAGCTTTAATTTTCTAATTTCTTTTAAAATTTATTATAATAACTTCAATTAGTAAACACACTCTAATAATTTTTCTTATTAAAAAATCTTATTTATTTATCAATCACAATTCAAAGTTTTATTATAATTTTTTTAAGTGGTAAATTATTTATAAAAAAAAAAATTGTGAAACACAGTGTAAGAAAGATGATAAATTATATTGAAGATGAAGAATTAAAAGGAAACATCAACTGCTCCGATCCAAGCAGATTAGATTGATTATGATCCTCGTACTAATAATGTAGTTGTTTAATTAATGCATTCATGGTATAGCGTAGTTTAAGACTTTAAGACACCACACCCGTGTGCATTATCATAATTACTTCCTAATTTCTATCTAATCCTTAATTATGATGTCTTGTCGCCATGCTGATCGAATAAAATCAGAATATATTCAATAATCTCAAGCTGTTAGTGAAATTTACCTGCCCTTTCACTAACCTTGTCTGCTTAATATGTAGTATATTTAATAGTATTATAAACTACATCTAAGTTAATTTGATTTGATAATTTAATGTTCAACCTAGGCTGATCACAAGGTGCTCTTCACCCATAGTACACATTTGAGTAGCGATTGCGAACTTTCTTGTAAATCAAAGTAGTATAGATCTCGGTTTGCTAAGCATTCAAGTGGAAAGATATGGTGTCACCAAATATGTAACATAATATCTTACAAATCCAATAATCGTGTTTGTGAAAATTTCTACGATGTCAAAATAGCACCGGTTATAATTAAAAAATTATTTGTATAAATATAATGATAATTATTTATAAAAATGTCATTACTATTTTATGTTATAATAGTAATCACACTGCCTATTTTACATTATAGAATTTTCTAAATAAAATATCAAGTATACTCAATCAGATTTTAGGATAATTTTCTATTCAAATTAAAGTAAGCCCGACAGAGCTTTCAAAAAAAAAAAAAAAAAAAAAANAAAAAAAAAAAAAAAAAAAAAAGAGTAAGCCCGACAGTGAGCTAGTTAGGACGGCCCAAATGATTCAATTTGGACAGGCCCATGCTATGTCGCTTTGAACTACATTTTTGTATGTGGTCTTTAGTAAATCAACGACCCAACATATCCGTGATGGCAAATTATGCTATGGAGTGGACCGGGTCTATATTCACAATTTTAGAATTATATGTTCACAATTTTAAAATTTTATATTAACAATTTTATATCTCAATATATAAAATTACATTACTCAATATTCACAATTTTTGAATTCTATATTCACAATTTTGTTATATAGATTCAAAAATTGTGTTATACTGTTGGATATAGAGTTATGAAATTGTGAACATAGAGTTTTGTAATTGTGAACAAGGAATTCTAAAATTGTGAACATGGACACAGGTCTACCTTACAAGGTGGACTCAGGTCCATGACATAACAACCCATCTGCGATTAAGTGATATTGTACCATGTGCCCTACCGGCAATTTATATCATGAACCACGGTCCACATAGCATTATAGCTCATGAATTGAAACAATAAGGTATATAATTCATTTTCGTAAGGTACATAATTTCATAACGCAAAACTCAAAAAATCACAACACAAGATACATAGGCATAACATTATGGAGCATGATATAACGATTGTACCCTACCAGGTATACATACCAGGTCCTATCATTTCATCGGTTAGGAGCATGGCAAAAAAAAAAGGTCATACTTAATATATATTTTCATATCTAAAATTCAATTATATAAGGAAAAAATACTAGTGTTAAATAACTTAAGTTGAGACACACAAGTTTTTTTATAATTTTACATACACAATAATATTCATGAAAAAAATTCTAGGTGTTTTCCTTAATGCAAAATAATCAATAACTGCATTAGTGTCTTTATAAATAAATACTTATAGTTTATAAAAACAAATAAATAAATTAAAATTAGAGCTAAAAATCTTTTTAACTAGAGGCAATAAATTAGAATACTTCAAAACACAATTAAAAGTAGTTATAAAAAATGGAATATAATTACGTAGAGAAAATGGAATAATAATAATAATAACAACAACAACAACAACAACAATAAAAATAATAGTAAAGAAGTAAATCTAAGTCCCTTATGCATGCTCCGTCGTTTAATTCATATTCTTCTCTCTTAAATTTTTTATTTGATTTCTCTTAAATTTTTTATCTGATTTCTTTGTAGCTTGATCTCTACTTTGCGTTTTTGTTGTTTGTTGCAATTGTTCTTTATCTCACAATTAGTACTTAGTTGTATGTTTGGACTTTGAATTGTTATTTTAATTTGTCATATAATGTTTAGATTTTGGATATGTATAATGTCATAGTAACTTTGAAAAATTAGGAATTGTTGAAATTTGGGGACTTAAACCGAATCGAATTAAATTCGAACCGAAGCAGAATCGTTTCAAACCGAACCGAATCATAATGTTAAACTAAATGGTTTAAATTTTTTTAAAACCAAAATCGAAAAAAAAAAAAAAAAAAAAACCCGAACCGAAGCCCGAAACACCCACCCATACTGGTTACCAGTCCGACGTTTTTGCACAGAAATCGAAAAAAGAAGCGAGGACGCGACAGGCAGAGGTAGTTCTGGAAAATGACTTCCCCAAAAAAAAAAAGGAAGTCATTTTCCTGAAAAAATGACTTATTTTCCATTGACCATAGCTTATTTTCCTTTGACTACATTTTCCTCCTTCTTCCCAAACACCAAAAACTCGAAAAATGATTATGAGTTTCCAAACAAACCCTAAATCATTTTATTTCCTTTTCAGACATTCATTCTTCGTCCGTGAACTTTTGTTAATAGTCTTCAACGAAGTTGTGGAAAATCGTTAGCTTTGCCCCTATTTAGTTTGCATATCACCATCCATTTAAAGCCCTTGTCCTGCATATTCCAACAACATATATAACGGTCCCAACACATCATTCATTTTTTTAAAAAAGATTATATTAAATATAATAATAATAATAATAATAATAATAACTATTTTTTGAGGATTAGAGTTTAATTTGTCGGCCAATAAAAGGTAATTAGTGAATAAAATGTGAGCAAGGTAAATCTGTAAAATCGCAATATCTTGTCTATATCTATATATATATATAAATAATGTGATCAAGATTTTATTAGGTTGAATTATTTGCACGACTCTGATGGATGGCGTGATGTTATCGTCTACTATAATGGGGCTTTGTACCTTTGTGACTTTAATTTCTCAGTTGCCCAGGCCAGGCCAGTACTTTTCCTGCACCGCGGCCATCTCCCTACCTAATTTGCCCTGCACCACCTTTAATTTATACTCTCCATCAACGTGAATTTTCATTCATTGGTTACATTATTACAGGGCGTTTTTGGAAGGAAAGAATGAATTATAAGGGAACGAATTGTAATTTCGTGAGAAATGAATAATGTGGGAATAAATTACGAACTAAAATTACAGTGTTTGGTATACATGAATATGCATGGAATTGAAATGGAATAAGTGGTAGAACGACTGAAATGCTCTTATGTAAGAAAACATACGAGTAGATGAGAATAATGATAAAGGCAAAAATGTCTTTTCACTTCCCAATTCAATGCTGGATTACAACTCATAGGGGAGGGGTCATGAATTGCAATTTAGCAAATGGAGGGATCAGAATTATAATTCGGTGGAATTGCAATTCCTTCCAACTAAACAATGTAATTTAGGGCTTCAACGAATTTCAATTCAATTGCAACCAAATTATATTTAAATAAAAAGCCGGCTAGATCCAAACTAGCTACCTTTGGACCTTATAGTATTCAAAAAAACTCGTCCCCTTTGTTATAGGTTAATTTGTGCATTCTTCGTTTGAAATAGTAACCGTGATGCTATCAGATTACAAAGTACTTGACTTGTAGCCTTCTTTCAAGTAGCACTTTCCCACCATGTATCAGTTCCTAATAAAAGTATCAATGGTATATAGATACTCAAATTTAATAAAAAAACCTATAACTAGTCTAATAGGTGATAAATAGTATTTCTTAATCTCTTATAACGTCGAGTGAGATCTTATCAATTTGGTTTGATGATAGTTTGGGGAACAAAGTTGAATTCCATCTTAAATGTGCGTATTGTACAAATCAAATTTTAATCTGAAATCATTATTTTACACCCTTCAAATTTACAACTTGAAAGATCACAAATTCAATTCTTACCAACTTCTTAGTTGAACCTGTTGCATGGAGTTTTCTTAATACAGTTTACCTACTTTATGTAGTTTACAAACTATTACACGATATACTCAATTTTCAATCCGTGGTCCTCTTCGTCCTTCATCAATAGTACACGGTATAGTGTTGTATGACGATTATGTTTTCCCTAAGGGTGTGTTTGGAAGCCCGGAAAATGATTTCCGGAAATCATTTTCCGGGCTTTGGGTGTTTGGCAAGCATTGGAAAACCCAGTCAACGGAAATCATTTTCCGTTGACTGGGGAAAATAAACCTCATTTGGCGGAAGTCATTTTCCGCCCACAACAACACACACACACATCACCGTTTCCGCCGGAAACCAAGTGCTTTGGTTTCCGGCCGGGAACCAGGGCACTGCTCTGGTTCCCGGAGAGGAACCATACTACCAGAGCATGCCGGCGGAAACCAGATCCGCCGGAAACAGGGGGTTTTAAAAAAAATTTTGATTATTATTATAAATTATAAATATTATTTTAAATATTATTATAAATATTTTAATATTTTAAATAAAATATATAATTATATATTTCTATTCATTTTCCGAAAATGAACCAAACACACAAATAAAGTTTTCCAGAATGCATCCAAACACTGAAAATTAAACCATTTTCCGGAAAATGACTCATTTTCCATAAAACATTTTCCAGAAGTCATTTTCCTGCTTTCCAAACACACCCAAAGATTCGAAATGAGGAACACATTAAAGATATGGGTTTCCTAGTTGGGAAGACCAAAAAACAGTAGTCCTAATGGTGTCACGCCCAGGAACAGCAAATGCGCTGTCGACTATACCCACAGTGCTTGAGGTGAAGTGACAAAAGTTGGACAATGATATGATGTTAACTCACCAATGAAATGGAATTAATTGTTAATCCCCCATGCATCCATCTTCCCCTCCCTCATTTAAGCCACAAAGATGATGGGCCCATATGTCTCTAACTTTCGATGGGCCTATGTGACACCCAAGAGGCCCGTTTAAAACATCACTTGATCTCCCAGTGTGTTGGTTTGTAGGTAGTCGTATGGCAAATTACGGTCCACACAGTTGTGTGTATCACGATCTAAAATAACGTCGTTTTCAATACGGTGTTAACAAAATTCCTTGTTTCACAGGCGTGTTCAAATAATGAACATTGTGAATAAAATAATGTATTTTATGAGTTAGAATAATGTACTTTATGTGTTTTTAGACCGTGTTCCATACTTTTATGTTTGAAAATGGAATAAACATATGTTAGGAATCACACTAATATAAAAAGTGAGTCATATATTGTGTCTATATTATGCCAAATTTTCGTAACATTTTTCCAACACAGAGTCACTGAGGATCCGGCCTTGTGAATCATAAACTCGTGCTTCATGGTTCAGCCTTCTGGTACCACGGCTCGGCTTTAACTCCTTGTTGTCTCGTCTCGTGTACGATTCAGATAGTGACCATTCAGAGTCTTGATTCATCTGTTACGGAATTAATTTCGAATTAATTCCAATCTTAACTTTCTGAATAAATTCTCATGTAGTGCGTGACTTGCTGTTACAAAGGTTATAAGCCTGTTTTTATTATCAAAATAAATGTCATAATTAAATGTTATTTAATCCTCTCCTCCACTATATAAGTTTCAAGTTGAGCAGCAGATTTTGTACAGTACAATTAAGCAAGCAAAGCACACACGAAAGTGTTTTCTCCCTCAAACCTCTACTCTTCCTTCGTTCTAGCTACATGTGGTTCATCTCACGTTCTCGTTCGCCGGGTTCTAAGTTTGTGTGCTCAAACGCAGAAACCGTAGTACGTTTTATCCTGAAAAACCTAGACCGCAACGCTCCAGCACCTCGGGAGGCGGTAAATAAGGTTTTAAGGATAGAGGGAATTCTACTCGTGCTTCCAACCTACCCGAGTTCATCCTTTTCTGTCTCCTTACTGTTCCAGATTTATCCTAACCTTCGTAAATTATTTTCTTGGAGATTTACCTGATAGGGAATATATCCCGGGTATACCGCCCTACGAAGACTATATGTATGCATGGTGTATTATACAGCGTACGAGACGATATTATTAGCATATATATGGGCTTTGGTCCTTCATTTCGGGGGATTTTTTTCCCCTCTCTTCTTCTCTCTAGAAGGAAATGACTTAGTTCTCTCCTCTCTCTAAATTATGATTCAAGATCAATTAATAAAGGAAATGAATTGAGAGCTTATTTACTGACATACAATTTTATACATATTTTGTGCATTGGAGTGTATTGAAGAAGATTAAACACTATCATTACCTTTTAACAGGTATTGTATTTTTACATTTTCTTGAAATTTTCGAGAATATTTTCCTACAGCATAGTCAAAATCATATTGTAATAATTTAGTTTGATTTACAAGTATTATTTGCTAAACGTTATTATGCACAAAAATTTGGAAGGACAATGTCTAATTTTCACATTTCCTCTGAAAACTCACGAAATGTTTCAGAGTCATTTTCATAACTTTAAAAAAAATAAAAATAAAATTTTTATAAAAGAAAATAGTAAACAATTAATATATAAATATAATTAAAAATATGCTAATAATTTTTTAATACATATTATATTTTCCCATGTATGTCGTGTACTCTTCTATATCTCCATGATATTGTGTCCCATGCATGCCAAAAATTCCGGTGTCCGTGATGACCCTTAACAAAGCATTTTGTCGATTTGTTAAGGATGCACATATGTTGGTCAAAGGCTTATGTGACAAATAAACTAACACCTCACACATGTGAATATATAGTAAATATATATATTTTGATGGATAAATGAATAAATCATAAATGGACCCGTTGCGGATCAACCCGGAGGGAATCGGATTCAAGCACTGGAGGGGACTCACAACCGAACCCGGCTGACTCGAGCTTGGTTGAGTCTTAAAAAATATATATATACAGTAGATACGTTATTGTTACGTTACCGGTCCCGTAAATAAAAGAATATATAATATATATATATACAATATCCAATTTGATTATTTAGTAGTGATCCGATGCAAATTAGGATTCGTGCATTGACCACTGGCATGCGCATTTGTTTGTTTGTTTAGTCATAGGAAATTAGGAATGAATCATTAATCATATTGTATTATTACGACCAACTCCACCTTCATCATCAATATCTCTTCTTTTAATTTTTAATATTTGTTGGTTGTTTAAATCCCACTACTTTTTTTTGGGTGTTATTCTTCATCATCATCTTCTTAAGTTGTTCACAAAGTCGCCATCAACGTTATCATTGTAGACTCTTATTCATCACCAGAAAACTTTTCATCTCTAAATCAAATATTAAGAGTATTGAACCATACCTTCAATCCTTCATATTCGATTAGGATGCAAAGAATGTGATGTTCACAAAAATAAAAAAAGAAATCATGTCACAGTCACCTCAAAAGAAAAATGTGTGCCTAAAAGAACATCTCAATGACAACGATTACTAATTTTAACTTAAAAGTTCACATGTGGTCGAATTGATAGTATATGACTCTTATATTTAAATGTCACGAGTTCAAACACTTTCTTGATTGAACTTGTTGTACATAATTTTTCTAATGAGATTGCACACTCCCTGAGTAATGAGTGTAAATTTTTCTCGTCATCTAGATGAATAATCAAAGTTCATATCTTTTGTTGTGATTTTTTTTTTAAAAAAATAAACTTAATTTTAAATTATTTTATGTAAATTCTTATCGTTATCATTTGGCCCTTATTTTAGCATTAACAACGGTCCACGGTGCAATTATTGACCAACTATACAGCAAGCCTTACCAAATTTATTTTCACTTGGCAAAAGCCAACAGGTGAGGTAAGAGCATAAAGTACTCTCAACCTTTAACGTGTCTACTTTCCATTTTTGCGCCGCAAATAAATCTTAATCTCTTTACGACTTTCTTGGTCCTAAGCAACTTAGGTTATCTCATCTTAAAATATTCTTTAAGAATAAATCCTAACTTCACAAATTAAAATTACAGAAACTAAAATTTTATCAATTTTGTTAACATCTGCAATGATTAATAGTTATCATGAATAACTGACATCACTTTTTTTTTTCCTTTATTAACATATTGTCATATTAAATGGTAAAAAATTTTAATAAAAATATAGAATGATATAAGATAATAAAGTCGAGATAATCAAGTACGATAATAATACTCTACCCGTTAGATACAATTATAGGGAAACCTACAATTCTATTGTTAATTGTAGGGTGTCAATATATATATATATAGATAGTTATTACAATAAATTTTTGCAGTAGAATATTTATACCTGGTCACGAAAATACAACTAGGGATAGTCAGAAAATATGAACTACTAGTATAGTAGCTGCTCCATAGAATTCCTTCTTTTCACACTTAACTTGTGACAAGAACTGCACCCTACAGTCTGGTAAACGACTGTTTTGTCTCTATATTCTTGCCCACTTCATTCATATCTTCTACCTATTACTTGAAATAATTCGATGTCAAATTAAATAATAAAGCGCATTTAAAATGGTAAAAACAACCTTTTTATTTGATAAAATACAATGTGGTAGATATTCTGGCTAATCTTTCAAATAGACAAGTGTTATGAACCAATTAAGAGCCTTGAATAATATTTTAGATAATTACTGTTATTTATTTTGTTTATCGCTTTAGTTTGTCTAGGTTACAACTTTCATATTCCATCCTTATGTATGTTCCTTATTAGTTTTCTACGCGCATTGACGAATAAGATAATGCCCAATGTCTATTTTTAAATAAATACTTAAAAGTATATCAATACAAGATTATATATGAGATGTGCATGCATATGTAATTGAATGTTGAATTTGTTTATTTAAATCGGTAATTCAAAGTATATAAATGCAAGATGATATATGAGAGGTTGATTATAATTGTCATTAAAATAAATGTTTGTAGTTTCGTAAAAATTCTAATTTAAATACTTAGTCTAAAAATAATGGTATAAATAAATACTATTTTTTGTAATAAAAATTTATACATTTTAAATCATATATATTAATAAAGAAATATGATTTACCTTTAAATTAAACAACTGTGATGTAGTTCAAAAATATTACGAGGTAGTTTTCCGCTTTAATTTATTGAGTTTTTTAATGTCTTATTTGTCAATAAATCCTCCCCAAAGTAGTTAATATGATTGGTGTTGATCGACACTCTCCAAAGTCGGAGGTGAATTACCCTCTTGGGATGTAAATAAATCAGCAAAAAAAATAAAATCATAAAAGCCCCACCAATCCCTTGCTCATAAGAAACCAAATTCCCTCCAGCATCCCTCACCCCCTTTATAATATTTCGACGTCGCCTACCATTCATCGCATTGTGGAAAAATGTACCATAATTCCTTAGCCCATTACTGCCATTTATCGCTTTGATTTCACACAAGGGCCAAATATTTTTTCTGCCCCATCCCAAACTCCCTCACACTCTCCCTATCTCTCCCAAACCGTAACGTACCCATCCTCTCCTTACATGAATAATCGCCCTTCCCTCCCTTTTAGATAGCTTAGAACCCCACTGCCAAGTTTCCTTCCCACACTCAATTAATTTCTGCACCACATCTTGATATACACTTTGCCCAAGCCGCACTCACCACCTAGTGGCATTCCGGATTGTTCCTCCAAGAGTTCTCAAAATGAGGCATTTTCCTAAAATGCCTCATACCCATAAAGTTTGTGACCAATAACAATGGCATATGATCACTACTACTCCCCTCTAAAGACCAAGCCCTAGCCATCAGAAATAAATCCCTCCACTCACTGGCCACCAACACTCTGTCAAGTTTCACTTGAACCCATCTTGAAGTCCCTCTACCCCTCGCCCATGTAAATTGAAATCCCTGAAACCTAAAATCAGACATCTCACTCTCCCTAACTGCGGCCTGAAAGCCCCGCAATAGCCAACCAGGGTGAGACACCCTCCCAACCTTCTCCCAATCCCAAAGAATATCATTAAAATCCCCCATTAGGACCCAAGGAAGAGAACTAACAGAGGATAAATACATGAGCATGTCCCAAGATAAATGCCTCCTATGCCGCTCTAGACTCCTGTAAAATCCAGTAAACCTTCAGCAAGGGTTATCCCCTCCCGGATTAGTATGAGTGTCGATATACCTCCATTCCACAACAACGCCAAGCCACCACTCTTTCCCATAGCATCAATCGTGAAGCAATTGGCATAATTCAATTTTATTCGAACCCTCTCCATTATGCTCGAACCACATAAAGTCTCTGACAAAAATAAAATGTCGGGCTTCTTTTGGTTAACAAAGCCCAACAATACTTGAATTGACAGGCGGGTTTCCCAGTCCTCGACAGTACCAACTAAGGCAACTCATTGGGCTCGATGGGCCTAGAGACTAGAGCCCACCTCACCAGAAACATCAGTCATCTGATCATCTTCAACAAGCATAGGACTAGACTGCACACAAGCCCCACCTTCCCCTTCAATATCTGTACCAACCCTACGTCTCTTTTGATCCGCCACAATTAGACCGTTACACTCCCCTCCCTCATAAAAGTCCCTCATGATTTAATGCATTTATATCCCCTTGATTGGTCACATTTATATCCCCATGATTAGGAGCATTTAATGCAATATTTACCTCATATGGTAGTGGAGCATTTTGAGATAAAGGCCGCATTAAATGTGCACTATTACTCCCTGTAACCGTCGTCCTTCCACCTTCTCCCTGAAGAGTCGTCGACACAGGGTCCAACACCAGCCAACGGTTCGCCGGAGTTGCTATCGTCCGCCGTCCACCAGCCCGCAACCAAGAACCAAAAGGCTTGTCCTTCCCTTCAATAGGACTCTAAAATGCTTGTGGACATGACTTGTCTCCATGCCCCCGATTATACCACCCAAAAAAAAAAACACAAAAAAAAAAAACAAAAACAAAATGAAGGCAACCTTTTATAATCCAGGTCTGCCTAGAACCAACCTCCCCCAACGCGTTTCATCTTCATCTTAGACTTCAAAGGTTTGGAAATGATAATCTTCACTCGGACACGCATGAAGGACTTCCATGTACAATCAAAATTTTGATCATCCACCGCCTCAAAAACTCCCACTTAATTATCGATAATTATTGTGATTTTCTTCGACATAAACCCCGAAGGGAGATTATGTACTTGAATCCAGAAAGAGCACTAATCCAGACACACCATTGTAGAGTTGTCTTCCTTTTCCAACCGTCGCAGCAAGACTAAATTATAATCAAAGGTCCAAGGATCATCATTCATAACTCTCGAAATATCTCTCTAATGGTAGAAAGTGAAAAGAAACCTACCATTGCCCAGTTCCTGTATATAAACCCCGTTTCCCGACCTTCCTGCCGTGGCCATAACATCTCTGAAGACCACAAACTTAATAGGTTTATCAGTTACCACCCGTCCTATCGCTAAAAAACGATAGTAAAAAACTGGCATAACACTTCCCTCAACTTCCACCACAACTCCCTCATCGTCCTCACCAATCTTCAAAGCCTCACAGGCCTGCGCTAATCCACTAGATTCCCCGTGCTCCATAGACACAGCCAAGAAAAGTACAAAAAGCCACGCAAAAGAACAAACAAAGAGAAACCCTAAACAGAAGGCAGGAAAAAGATCTCTACGACAGCAAAACGATAGAGAGGAACAACTGTAAAACTAACATTGTTAAACAACAACTTATAATAATTATTGTTAATAGAATTTTACATTTGACAAATTTAACCAAATCGTATGGTTTATTTGAGTAATGAATATCAATTCTATCTCTGTACATCTTTTGTATATGCAATAAGAAAAAACAAATTCTTACGAGTTTAATTCAGTAATTCAATACCCAGTATTTGGTTAAAAAGATTTCAAAACTCGACATGACAGCATTGGAATAATGAATTAAAACAAAATAAGCTAACATTTCTGGACTTATCTCCATCATTAATAAAGGTTTTGAAACAAAAGCAAGGGAGGTAGTCGAAATTGGAATTGGAGTTGAAAGAAGCAGCCAACATATGCTTTTCTAGTTAAGGTTTGTGCTTTCATTTTCACAAAGCCCACATTTGGTTGTTTTGTTTGGGTGGGCAAGCACACATATCCCCAGCCCCACTCCTTTCTTTTCTTCCCCATCCCCTCTCTCTCTCTCTTTCTCTGCCAGCTGACTGTCTTCCCATATGCCCCAAACCCCTTCACGCTTTAACATAAATAAATGAAATGAAAGATCCTTCCCCTTAATAACACCTACCATCCCCTCTTATTTATTTAACCACTCTCACTGTGCAACACAACAACAACAACAACAACAACAGCTGTTTCCCTGTTTTTTCACCCTTCATAGTGAATTTAATTTCCACTGTTTTCTCAGAAACTGCAGAGAGGTGAAATAGCTTTGATTTGGTTCCTCGGATCGGGATACATGGTTGTTGGCGGCGGGATTTGGCGGCGGGTTTTGGTGGTGTTTGTGGTATGTGCCGCGGGTATGGAGATGGGGGCGGCGGATCCCAACGACGAGCAGTGTTTGACGCATCTGAGCGCGTCGTTGGAGGATCCGATGAGGAATCTTCAGAACTGGACGAGGGACAGATTCGCGAATCCTTGTCAAGGATTCACCTCGTACTTACAAGGCGCGACTTGCAACAATGGCCGAATCTATAAGCTCTCGCTCAACAATCTCTCGCTCCGAGGCTCCATTTCGCCGTTTCTCTCCAATTGCACGAATCTCCAGGCGTTGGACCTGTCTTCTAACGCCCTAAGTGGGCCCATCCCGCCGGAGCTTCAGTTCCTCGTTAACCTCGCCGTCCTTAATCTCTCCGACAACGCCCTCTCCGGTTCAATCCCGCAGCAGCTCGCGCTCTGTGCTTACCTCAACGTCATCGATCTCCACGACAATCAGCTCTCCGGGCTCATCCCGCCGCAGCTCGGGCTTTTGGTTCGGTTATCCGTTTTCGACGTGTCCAATAACCGGCTCTCCGGCCCGATTCCGGCGTCTCTGGGGAACCGGAGCGGAAACCTAAGGCAGTTCAATGCGAGCTCGTATGAGGGGAATAAGGATCTTTACGGGTACCCGTTACCGTACAAGAAGAATAATGGGCTGTCCATTTTAGCTATTGTGGGGATCGGGCTGGGGAGTGGGTTCTTGAGCTTGGTGCTCAGTTTCACCGCCGTTTGTATGTGGCTGAGAGCCACCGAGCAAAAAATGGCCGCCGAAGAAGGGAAAATCGGCCATCTCATGCCTGATTATTAGATTAAATTAAGCAAAAAAAAAAAAAAAAACTGTATTTACAGGTATGCTAGCCTAGCCAGTTCTTGATTATCAAGATCCCTTTTTTATTTTTATTTTAGTTTTCCCCTTTTCCTATTGGGGGGTGGGGGTTCTTTCATTTTCTTACCCTCTTTGCAGTCTTGGTTGAAAGACCAGTTTTGGTCCCCCTTTTTCCCCTTAACAATTTGACAATGTATAAAGAATTTGAGTGCACTTAAACCCCACTACATTGCTCTGCACAACTTTACTTCTTTCTTTATTCAATCCCCATTTCCATTCAAGAATTTGTGTGTTAATTGGAACGAGAGAAATCAGTAGTCGCTCACTGCCCGCCCGAGAATGAGCACGGACTAAATTACGCCACACCTTATAATTTTAGTCGGCAAAAGAAAGATAAATTAGCACAAATTATTGATTGGATAGGCTCAATTCTAACAAATCTAATAGACCGATTTATTTAAAGTCAAACTTATAACTTTATAGTCGTTAATATATATAGTTTTTACAATTTTTTTGTTTGAGGTGGTGGAAGGCCATTTCCAAGAACACCACAGCCACATATATTCTTGCATTATTGGTTAGCAGTAGACAGTAGTATATTCCAATTTCCAAGCACTTGGCTCTTGGTATCAAACAAGGATTTCTCCCCCTATTTAAATCTAAGCGCTATATTAAACACATATAGGGTACGGTTTGGCAATTAATTAGTACATGTTTTTTTTTTTTGAGTGTAGTCCACGTTTTCACCGTCGAACACAGTGACTAATCCCATATTGTAGGCACCTCTATTGGGTGAGACAGTTGGCCTGGAGATTAGTACATAATTATGTTACATCACAAGCACATAAATGAATTGTAGCTCAAACCAACAAGACTAATAGACTACTCTTGTTGAGAGTTGATAATCAAATTTATAACCTTATAATTCAGCGAGCGGATTAATCATTATTGTCTAATGTGGTATGTTAAACTATTAGGTCGAAACATGTAAAATTAGACTGGAGAATCCGTGACTATAGTCTTGTATGTGCTAATTATTTGTCGATAATTACATTATATTTCAACTAAACTTGTAATAAATACAAGGTTTTTAAGAAAAGAATTATTCTTTATATGACTCACATGTCATTAATGTTTATTTTAAGGAATGATAACCAAGTATGATGAATTGATGACTAGGGTCCAAAAGTGATACTGTATACAAAGTTAAGAAATAAAATAATAAAGTTGATAAACATACAGGGATTACAGGTTTGACAGGAATGGCCCTTATTTAGCACTATGATTGAAGATGGTGGATTTGAGTGGTTGACATCATAATTCATTGTGGACTTGTTAGTGTATAACATTCTACCTTTCTACTGTTCTGTCTTTACTTTAAGCATTCCTTTAATTTATTTTATACTTTCACACCTCAATTTATACTTACTTCAAACTTCAGCAAGTTATTATTAGGCTATTAGAACAAAATGGATCATACTTGAAAATAACAAAGAAATTTTACCATGCCCAAAAAAATGTGGTTACTACTATAGTTTGATAAAGACAGATTAACTTAATCAGGTGAATTCGATAAAATTAGCAAATTCGGTTTAAGTAGAAGTCTATTAGACATGCGTGTCAAACATCATTAATATCATTTAATGCTCACGTGTGGAGCTGTTGCCATAACACAACACGTGGGGCGTTACATGCGAATCCTCAACTAATAATTATATATGCCGGATGCTTAGAATTATGGGAAAATATTAGTGTAAATAGTAAGTTTTCACATTATATTTAGATCCAACAGCTATCATTTTGTATTGTTACCATGTTACCTTTCCTTATAGATGATTGTATTCAAATTACTTCTTAATCACTAAGTTAATACTATTTGTTATCCATACATGATTATGTATTATTCAAGTATTCAACTTATTAAACGTTTTATGGCAATCTATTTTTTGTACTAAAAATAGTACTTAGAGTTAATTAAACCCGTCAAAACTCAAAAGTAACTATCATTTTATTTATAAAAATGTTTATTTATTTTTTAAATTTGTGAGAAAGTCCACAACCGCTATCTAAAATTGCATCATGGGTGAAGTTCATATTGTAATTATCGCTGTCAAATGACCATAAGGAGGTAAATCAGTTCGAGCTGCCATAATTAACTTGTCCAAATCAAGAAGAGTAGTAAACAACTTGATATTCAAAAAAAAAAAAAAAACAACAACAACAACAACTTGATATTTTTTTGATATTGTAGAATTTTATGAAAATTAAAGTATATTTAATGGAGTTGATGATGGCTTTTTGGGAGATTAATAATTAGAAAGAGGGAAACAAAAAGAATAGCCCAATAGAGTGATGCGATGGGTTGAGTGTTTAGAGACATATTAAATGGCCCAATACACCGAAAGCAAAGAGGGGCAGTCAAACCAAAGCTTTTGATTCCCCTCATTGATGAGACCTCCAAGAACAGCATGCATGCCATTTTTTCAGTGGGCCAAATTGCCAATACATCTAGTGATTATATATATATTTTTAATACTATTAACTTACTCTGTTATAATGTAGTATATGTTCATATATACTTTCTCAATCTACTAAAATACAAAGAGAATCAATGTCTCCACACTGGGATTCATTTGTAATATCCAGTTACTTTTTAAAGGTAAAAAGGAGAATGGGAAAATTTAAGGAGTGTTTGGTTCAAGTTATATAACATACTTAAGTATTTTTTTTTTTTTTTTAAGATCAAACATAATTAAGTATTTAAGTGTATATGACATTACAAAGTTTACAAAGTCCTGCAGCATAGCAATACAATCACTAACCAAAAATCTCGTATAAAAGAAATCTAAGGTATGAAGGTGTATAGCCTATTTCAGTACCAAACAATCCGGCTCAAAGAAGGATTCAAGGGAACCCAAATGTTTAAGTCATGAAAATATGGTAAAAGGTTTTGTAATTTATATGTATAAGTTGAGATTTAATAAACATGTAGTCACTTTATTTTGAAAATTGACTTCTTACCAAAGTATGAAAAATAGTAAAAGGTTTTGTAATCTTTTAAAATTCATAACTAATAATTGACCAAACAATTGAAAATTTTATATGGATCAATTATAATATTTTGGTTATTTTGAGTGCAAACCTCTATGTAAATATCACAAGGGCTATTCGTAAGAACCAGAGGTGAATTATTGATGTATTATTATATCCCAAAAGAGTAAAATGCCCATTCGAAAAATATTTGATTTCTAAATGGTCAAATATCACAAGGGCTATTTGTATGAAGCAGATGTGAATTATTGATGTATTATTATATCCCAAAAGAGTAAAATGCCCTTCGAAAAATATTTGATTTCTAAATGTTACAATGTAGTTGACTAAAGCACAACGACTTCACTGTGGCTCGAACCTACTTCCATCATCCATGTGGAGTGTTAATCGGAACACCGGATGACACTTGACCACAAAGTCTTTGGCATATTTATTTATAATTATTAATAATCAACAATTATTTTATATGTTATATGTTAAATTTAACAATTACTTTTATCAAATATTTATTTATAAACAATTAATATTAGTCACAGGCAAGAACGGGTCGGGTAAAACTTCGGGTTTTGACTCTAAAATTGGATCTTTATGCAGTTATGCCAATTTGGCAACTGCAAAACTGAAACCCTAAACCCTTGGCGCCTATCCTTTCTCATTCAGTCGCACTCTGTCTCTTCCAGCACTCTGCGTCGCAATCCATGGCGAAGAAGGAGAAATCATCAATTCACAAGGAAAAAGAAGAAGAGCCAAACGAAGAACAACAACATCCCGAAGAAGAGCAGCAAAATGCGGAGTCGTCAGATGACGAAGAAGAAGAGCAGACGTTCGAAGAATTAGGTCTGGACCCTCGACTTGTCCGTGCTCTTAGCAAGAAAAGCATTGAGAAACCAACTCCCATCCAGCGCGTTGCTATCCCTCTTATCCTTGTACGCCATTCTCCTATTGGCTATTGCATAGCTTATAATCTTCAGTCATTAGATACCCTACTTTTCAACTGACCTAAAGTTTGATGGTTTTTACAGGAAGGTAAAGATGTGGTTGCGCGAGCAAAGACTGGTTCTGGAAAGACCTTCGCCTACCTCCTTCCTTTGCTTCAGAAGCTTTTCTCCAATTCGCCTTCCAACAACAATTCTGCTCCCTCTGCCTTCATTCTCGTTCCTACTCGTGAACTCTGCCAGCAAGTATAAATTTTATTCCACATTTGAAAGTTTAAGCTTTTGGTCAATTGGAATTTTATTTTAAAAATTTTTGAACTTTTTGTATTTTACTGCTACTAATTTTTCAGGTTTATTCGGAGGCTATATCCTTACTTGAGTTGTGT
Source organism: Ipomoea triloba (assembly GCF_003576645.1). Classification (NCBI taxonomy): domain Eukaryota; kingdom Viridiplantae; phylum Streptophyta; class Magnoliopsida; order Solanales; family Convolvulaceae; genus Ipomoea; species Ipomoea triloba. Next base: position 3,043,072 of record NC_044927.1, on the reverse strand, counting down.
AGAGTGCAATTAAAAGTTGTTCAATTGACAAGTACCATGTCAATTTCTGACCTTGTAGGTTAAGTACTTAAGTTCACTAATTTGATGTCAGTATACTTAATTTGATGATGCAATATTAACAGAGGTGACTGCCTGAACTTAATATGCAGAGAACCACATTTGCTGGGTCTCCTGAAATTCTTGTATCTACACCAACTTGCATTCAGACATGCTTATCAAATAGTGTTCTTCAAGCAGAAGCTCTTCAAAATTCCCTCTCAATTATTGTGCTAGATGAGGTGGGTGAAATTTGCCTTTTTAGCTTTATGTAGTTGGACAAATGTTGTTATGCATTTCTTGGTGAACTAGTACAACCTTTCTGAAAGGTTAATTAGATTGTTGCTTACAGTACCTTTCCTAATTTGAAATTTTGAATAGTTGAAATTTATATTGTTACTGCAGGGATGTTTTAACTTTTAATGTGCACGAGTTTGATATTTTGTGTTTTTCAGGCCGACCTTCTTTTGTCATATGGTTACGAAGATGATCTAAAAGCTCTTACATCTCACATACCTAAGCGCTGCCAGTGCCTTCTCATGTCAGCTACTTCAAGGTCTGATCTGCCATTTGCTCTGGATGTTCTGCATGTTCGCTTTTGGATTTCATCAAATTGCTATTTGTTTAATGACTTTAAATCTCTCATATATGAAAGAGAGTGATAGTGTTCTTGAATTTATCCTTTCTCTGGAACATATTTGATCTTATATCTTTCTTCTAAATTTTATATGGAATATAGATTGTTAAAATTTGTGCACAGGCACATAAATTTAAATAGTAGATTTTATTTTATCCATCTCCAGATTTCAAAAGATTGATGTTAATCCTTTTTTTCATGTAAATATCATTGCAGTGATGATGTTGAGAAGCTGAAGAAGCTTATATTACATAATCCCTACATATTAACTTTACCCGAAGTGGGTGATGTTAAGGATGACATAATTCCCAAGAATGTCCAGCAATTTTACGTAAGAGCTTTTGTGCCTTATAACTAAAATACCCGATTTAATATCATTTTGACTTATGACAGTGTGAGCTTTCATTACCATTTTTTTTTCTCGTGTTTAGATTTCTTGCAGTTCCAATGACAAGCTTGTACATATCCTTGCCCTCCTGAAGCTTGAGTTGGTTCAGAAGAGAGTCCTCATATTTACAAATTCTATTGACATGAGTTTTAGACTCAAATTATTTTTTGAACAGGTAGCTTTTCCACTTGTATAGTTTTAAGCATCTGGAGGTGCCTTATCATCTAGAGTTTTCTATATTGTTGGGTTTTACTCTTATCTGTAAAATTGAAATCATTTATAGTTTAGTAATCTATGTCTATGACTTTGAAGCTGTTAAGAGTCCCACATTGAAAATATAAGAGAGAACATATAGGTTTACAAGGCCATGAGTTAGACTAGCTAATTGATTGTATTCAATTTTTAATGTGGTTTGGCCCATGTGCATTATAGCCCAGTTGAGTGACCTTGGCCAATCTTATAATATAACAGAAGCAATTGAAGTTCTTAAGTTTAATCTTTTTTGTTGAAAATCTTACTGACAGTTTGGGATTAAGGCTGCCGTTTTAAATGCTGAGCTTCCACAGAATTCACGCCTGCACATTCTGGAGGTGTAGTGCCTGTGCTATAATCTTATGAAAATTTGAATTTTATTTGCCTTCAGGTATATATATTTTTTATCCTTTGTATATTTTGTCAGACTGATCGTTTGCATTACTACATCTAAATTAGGAATTCAATGCTGGCCTATTTGATTACTTGATTGCAACTGATGATAGCCATTCAGAAGGAAAAGAGCAGATTGATGGTAGAAGCCGCAAGGAACAGAAAAAATCTAAAAGGCATCCAAAGCAGAAATTGGACTCTGAATTTGGGGTTGTGAGAGGAATAGACTTCAAAAATGTGCACACTGTAAGCTTATGTTATTGCAAGCATCTTTTCTGGAGTGTTCCCAATTTGAAATCACTTTTTAATTTTAGGTTGTCTCATATTTTTATCTACTTGTTCTTGGAACTAATTGTAGGAATCTATTTATGCTACATTTTAACAGGTAATCAATTTTGAGATGCCTCAAACAGCTGCGGGCTATGTTCATCGCATTGGACGTACTGGGAGAGCATATAATACGGGTGCATCTGTTTCCCTTGTAAGTATTTGAGGAGAAATGTAAAATGCATGTGTCAAGCATAATGGAATTTTTTGCTTTTCTTATGATTTATTTATTTATTTTTTTAAAAAAATTACAATTTCAATATCTTGGGACCAGGTTAGCTGCAGTTCTATGTATCAATTGTATTTCATAAATTCTATATTTGCCATTGCCATAGTATAGTTGGAAAGGTGAACATTTTTTCTATCCACAGATTTTAAAATCTGATGATTGTGCTTAAACAGGTTTCTCCAGAAGAAGCTGAAATTATTCAAGAGGTCAAATCATTATTAGGAGAAAATGATGGCAATGAATCAAATTTTATTGCTCCCTTTCCATTGCTCACTAAGAATGCAGTAGAGTCCTTGAGATATAGAGCTGAGGTAATAATATATATCTGTTGTATGAAACTGTTTCATAAAGCTTTTTGAATGATATTAATCAGGAAATGCTCTTTTGAAAAGATAATATTTTTGCTCTGCTTGATAATTGTACCTTTTTTTCCCAACAACATCCGTGCACATATATCTCAACTCTCAAGGATGCAATATACTTTGGTACAGTCTAATGAGCATGTGAACCCTCTTAAGTCCTTAGTGAAACAGATTTTCTCCCAAGTGTACAAAAGCTGTGAGAGACTGATAGTTGTTCAAATTTGTGATTTTCTGTATTGCTATTGATATCTTTAAAAATTACAACATTACAGGATGTGGGAAGGAGCGTTACGAAAGTTGCTGTAAGAGAATCACGTGCTCAGGATCTGAGAAACGAAATTCTCAATTCTCAAAAGTAAGTTTACAGAGATTCTTATTTTTATTTCATTATTGTTCTTTCTTTTTAGGGATACTCGCACACACACAGACAGCTTCCTCTTTCTCTCATGTTCACCCCAACCCCACTTTCTTTTTGAAACATGTTTGGGATCTCTTCTTTGCTCTAGTTTTTAATAGAATCGCTGGGGTTTTATCATTGCTGATTACTTGCCAGTCTAAAATTGTTGGAATTTCTTTAGTTAGGTATTTGACCACTTTCTATCTTTGATTTCCACATCATATTAGATGTCACAGATTTGACACCCCCCTCCCCCCACCCCCCCACCCCTTTATTTTTTTTGATAAATATATTTTGTTAGCAGTCTGAGTTAAATTCCCATGTCACCCACTTGTACCATTCAATAATTTGGTGGGTGCTAATTCTGTTCAGGTTGAAGGCTCATTTTCAAGACAATCCTCGGGATTTAGGTATTAAAGCTATACTTTTTTTTTTTGAAATTTTGTGAAACTTTTAAGCATGATACTTACATGTATCTTTTATGGTATGGAAAGATCTTTTGAAACATGACAAAACCCTTAGTAAGAAGGCTCCTGCTCCACACCTGCGCGATGTGCCTGACTACCTTATGGACCCAACAACACAGGAAGCTAGCAAGATTGTAAAACTTGCTAGAGCTGCAATGGGAAACGAGAATGCTCCTCGCCGCAAAGGGGGGTTGAAGGGAAAATTTAAAAGATCCAGAGATCCTCTTAAAACATTCTCGGCAGAGGTATAGTTACAAACTCTCATTCACTATTATTGTTTTCCTGTGGTTTTACTGAGTTATTCGATTACATGACCTGCCAGAACCTCTTTTGTTCCCAAATTAGGTCCCTATCAAAGAGAAATCTGGCCATCTTTTGGTTATTATTTTACCTCACCTTAACTACTATGATCCACTACACATTCTTATTTTTAGCAACCCGAGCGGGCTTCTATTCTGTAAATGGTAGTGTGAACTTGTTTCTGCTTGATTAGATGTATCGTCTTTGATCTCAGGCACCAAAAAGAGCTTCTAAAGGTGGGATGAAGAGGAAGTCAAAAGATGCAGATGCTGGGCCTAAACACAAAAAGAGGTAGAGTGTGCTAATATCATAGAAATTTTGTAAACTGTTTAGATCATAGATTCAAAGTTTTGGTCATTGTAGTTCTTTTCCAAAATGGGTGCTTTAAATATTTATTTCTATGAGAGTAATATTATGGGCCCAACAAAATTTTGTACGTGGAATTGGAGATGCCATTCCAAACAAAATATGGACAGTTGATTCCTTTGTCTTCAACCTAAAGAGAATATGATTCTCATATGCATTCCGATAAGTAAGCAACTTTCTTCTTTCATGGCTTTATCTTGCCTCATTAGTCGCATTCCATGCGTATTTATTTTTGCGTATCCGAGGAGGATAAGGATACTGATACTGATACTTCACTGCTACTAAACTATTAGTTTAAGAGTAACTCTAACTGAGTTGGTTAAGCAGTTATATTAATACTAATACGGAGTATATCATTAAATCAACAAAGACAAAAAATCCTTATAATATAACATCATGTTATTTAATTTAACTTCTTTTTTTTTTTTTTTTTACAATATCAAGTCTAAAATTATTGTCTATTAAAAATTNCATGTTATTTAATTTAACTTCTTTTTTTTTTTTTTTTTTACAATATCAAGTCTAAAATTATTGTCTATTAAAAATTAGAAAGTTGCATAAGTAGTATTGCAAGACCGAATGGCACAGATCTTTCCAGCCACTTTCTTGATCGGATTCTCAATCTAACTTAACATATTTAGACTTGATTGGAAATTTTGGTTGGTTTCCTTTTTTAAAATTGAGGCCTAGACTAGACTTTTTGATGAGCAGACAAAAATGAATGCATTACGCATATGCGTTGTTGCTTCTTTTGTTAAGACACAGCATTGACAACTGTCGTGTGCGGCCCTGCGCGACTCTCCCCCCAAACAATAACGGTTCGGCACTCGACCCCACTGCTGTCCTTTTCAATCGTTACACCTCAAATGAATCTATAGAGTAAAACTGAGTCAAGTTGATCGGATAATTAATTTTTTTAATACTATCAATTCTATTATAATGTAGTATATGCTCATATATACTTGTTCAGGACTCAATGATTTGTTGCCAGACTTAAAGTCACTATTGAAGGCAAATCTATAGAGTAAAACTGAGTCAAGTTGATCGGATAATTAATTTTTTTAATACTATCAATTCTATTATAATGTAGTATATGCTCATATATACTTGTTCAGGACTCAATGATTTGTTGCCAGACTTAAAGTCACTATTGAAGGCAAAAATATGGAAAAATTATGGTCTAACGGTGATTTGATTGTGCAACTTGTGATGTAACTGGATTCTAAGGGCAGAATCATATGTATTTAGAATTAGTCTCAGATCACTAAGTATAATAAATAAATACTACGGAAATCTATAATCTATAATATATTAAAAACCAACTTGGCTAACTACCATGGCATTCTGGTCACCATTTTAAATGGGTGGTCATGCATGTATACCATTTCAATTTTCAATCATGATTCACGGTATAATTTGGACTGTCGTTTTTGCGCTGTTCTGCCCAAAATGAAAGCGATGTGTCTAAGCTCACCAATCCCGAATGTTGGTTATAAAACCCACCATCCCGCCGGTGTCTCTCGTCCTCCGCAAAAGCTGCAATTCTTCTGCTTCCTACAACCGCCATTCGCCACCGTCGCCGGGTTCACGACGAAAGGGAACCCCGTCCGCTCTGCACATTTATAAACAAGCCCTAACCAGAGGGATCCAAGTTCCAATCTTAAAGGGGGCGAGGGCGAGTGAGATGACGCTCATGGATAACTACATTGCGGGAACATTCATGGTTTCTCTTCTAGGGTTTGTTCTTTTCTACGTTATGAGCAAAAAAGCCAGTGAAACCCGCCGGAATGGCGTCGGAACGCCTACTTGTACGGATAACGGCGAATGTGGGGCCCGCAAGGAGTCCGATGCCGATGTCATTATCGTCGGAGCTGGTGTCGCCGGTGCTGCTCTCGCTCACACCCTTGGCAAGGTCAGATTTCTTCTTCCTTTGCTTTTACAGTAACATTTTTAATCCTGGGATTACTTCCTGCTTCTTTAAATCTGTTCCTTGAATGCCAATCGAATTTCCCTTCCATTTCATTGTTTGCCGCCCTAAATCTTCCCCGCCACCATTGCAGGATGGACGAAGGGTTCGTGTGATTGAAAGAGATTTAACAGAACCTGACCGGATTGTTGGTGAATTGCTCCAACCTGGTGGTTATCTTAAATTAATTGAGCTTGGCCTTCAAGGTATGCAGTTCTATGAAAGTCATCCACTATAGTGCTTTTACCTAATTTAGTCCCGACTGTAGTGATTTTACCCAATTTAGTCAATTCTGACTTTAGTGATTTTAATCAATTTAGTTCTGAATATAGTGATTTTACCCAATTTAGTCCCGACTGTAGTGATTTTACTCAATTTAGTCTCAACTGCAATGATTTTTCTTGATTTAGTTCTTGATTCTAATAGTCAACAAAGATAGAGAACTCAATTCGGTAAAACCATCGAACTCCAGAACCCAATTAAGTTCAAAAAGTCATTTAGGATTAAATCGAGAAAAAATAGTATAGTTGAGAACTAAATTGGTTATTAACTCCTATGAAAGTCTTTGAATACACCTTCCTTAGAAACTGGAATGACAATAAACTGTTATATACTATTCTCAAAAAAAAAAAAAAAAAACTGTTATATACTCTACATTTCCAGCCTCTGGTATTTTCTTCTTTATTCTCAGTGAACTGTAATCTGTAACTTGTTCTGCAGATTGTGTTGATAAAATTGATGCTCAGCGTGTTGTTGGCTATGCACTTTTCAAAGATGGGAAGAACACTAAAGTGTCTTATCCTCTAGAAAATTTCAGTTCTGATGTGTCTGGCAGAAGCTTTCATAACGGGCAGTTCATACAGAGGATGAGAGAAAAAGCTGCCTCCCTTCCCAAGTACAGTTTCAATTGTGTTTTGCAGTTTTAACTTCGTTTCTTAGATAAGTTCATTCCAAATTATCGTTTTCTTAGATAATAACCCCATTTGTTTCCTTCAATTTACTTAATCATGTGCAGTGTTCAATTGGAGCAAGGTAGTGTAACGTCGTTGCTTGAAGAAAATGGAACTGTAAAAGGTGTTCAGTACAAAACTAAAGATGGTCAAGAACATAAAGCTTATGCTCCTCTTACAATAGTTTGTGATGGCTGCTTTTCAAACTTACGACGCTCTCTCTGCAACCCCCAGGTATAGTTTTGGAACTGTCTTTTGACTTTGCAGAATGTCTATGAACTTAAGATAGTCTGTGATGGTGTAAAAAAAAATTGTCATTTTTATTTCTTATTCTTGCTACATGTAAAATTCAGGAAATTAGCACATTTATGTTCTTGAAGTATTTCTACAAGCTGATTTAGTTGAACTTTCTCTAGGTTGAAAGTCCATCTCACTTTGTTGGTTTGGTACTGGAGAATTGTCAACTTCCATACGCGAATCATGGGCATGTTATTTTGGCAGATCCTTCGCCCATCTTGTTTTACCCAATTAGTAGCACAGAAATTCGTTGCTTAGTTGACATACCTGGCCAAAAGCTTCCTTCGATTGCTAATGGTGAAATGGCGAAATATTTGAAGACTGTGGTGGCTCCTCAGGTACTCTGCTGTCATCATAATGCCCATTTCAGAATGTCTCTGTATTGATGCTTTTTGTATTTAGTATTAAATCTCTATTTTTATTAAGGTTCCACCCGAGCTCCATGATTCCTTTACATCTGCTGTGGATAATGGAAATATTAGAACAATGCCGAATAGAACTATGCCTGCTGCACCCTATCCCACTCCTGGAGCCGTTTTACTGGGCGATGCTTTCAACATGCGCCATCCTTTAACCGGTGGAGGAATGACTGTAGCCCTATCGGACATTGTAGTGCTAAGGGACCTTCTTAGGCCGTTGCAGAACCTGAATGATGCCGATGCATTGTGCAGATACCTTGAGTCGTTTTATACTTTGCGTAAGGTAATGCTACATTATTGTCTTCAGATATTCCATTGTTGAAAAGTTGAAGTGATTCTCTCTTTGCTGCCAAGAATATTGACTTTGGTTCTGAATATACAGCCAGTGGCATCTACAATCAATACTTTGGCTGGAGCCCTGTACAAAGTGTTCTGTGCTTCTCCTGACCAAGCGAGGAAGGAAATGCGCCAAGCATGTTTCGACTATTTGAGCCTTGGAGGTACTTGCTCAACAGGACCTGTGGCTCTGCTATCTGGGCTTAACCCGCGCCCATTGAGCTTAGTCATGCACTTCTTTGCGGTGGCCATATATGGAGTTGGTCGTCTGCTCGTACCGTTTCCTTCTCCCAAGCGATTATGGATTGGAGCTAGATTAATCTCGGTATGAAGCTCATTCCCTTTTCTTCTCTTATTCAGTGTTGTATCCTCCATGGTGCAACAAAGTCATACATATTCTAAATACATTTACTTTCAGGCTGCATCTGGGATCATATTTCCCATCATAAAGGCAGAAGGGGTCAGGCAAATGTTCTTTCCTGCAACGGTACCAGCTTATTTTAGAGCTCCTCGTGTTAAGTAAATCATCTTGAACTGGAAAAACCATCTGGGATCATAAACCATTCTTTTTGCTCATCTTCCCTTGCTCAAAACAAGATATGTGTACACGTTCAACCTTTTCAGAGGAGTTAACTAGCGAGGTAGAAATGTAAAACCCATTGTGCATGATTAACAAACTTCAAACTGTAGAAAAGAGACCATCAAGCTTAACCATGTTGTATTACAATTACAATGAAGATGTGCTTTGTTCTTTGGGCTCTCTCCAATCAAGTCTCTTCATCTTTGCTTATTTATTTGTCTATGCAGATGTTCATATGTATTTCTTTCTCTTGCCATGTTTGTAAGTATGGAGCTATGATCTAACCCAACTACTGCCTGGTTGCTTTATAACCCTATATCTTTGCATCAATTCCCTGACACTAGCTGATTCCTCCCACTTCCCTGCATCAGCATAAATATTTGACAATAGAACATAAACTGCTGGGTTGTTCTTTTCAGATTCAAGAAGAATTCCTGCAACAATTCTTCCTAATCTGGTATTACCATGACCTGCACATGAACTGAATAATGTCCACCAGACAGTGGAATCTACCTCAAATTTCTTGGTTTTTACTAGCTTTTCTGCCTCGTCGAGATAACCAGCTCGGCTTAGAATATCAACAATGCAAGAGAAGTGCTCCACTCCAGGCTTAATGCCATAATTATTAACGATAGAGTTAAATATTTGAATGCCATCTTCAACTAAACCTGCATGACTACAAGCTGAAAGAACTCCTGTAAAAGTTGCCTTGTCTGGTTCGACTCGAGTTGAATTTAGCATCATTTCAAAACAATGAACAGCTTCCCCTCCTTTCCCATGCTGTGCATAGGCAGATATCATTGAATTCCAAGAGACAACATCTCTTTCAGTCATGGTCTGGAACACCCTTGTAGACCAATGCAAAATCCCACACTTTGAGTACAGGGCAATCAGAGTGTTACCTATAGAAGTTTCTAAAAATAATCCAAATTTAAGAATGTATCCATGAATCTGCTTCCCGTGCTGGAAAGAAGGAATACCGGCACAAGCACTCAAGACAGTGCTGAGAGTGTAAGCATTAGGCGTCAATCCTTCTGCCAGAAGCTCACTGAACAGGTTCAAACTCTGCATAGGAAATCCATTTGATTGGCAACCAGAAATCATCGCGTTCCATGATATCAAGTTTCTGGTAAACATGTCATGAAAGTATCTATAGGCCTGCTCTATTTCACCAAGCTTACAAAAGGCAGAAACCAATGCATTTGAAACTTCAATTTTCAAGATAAGCCCATTCTTGATTACTATGGAAAGAATTATCTCAGCATGAGCTACTGACTGTGAACTTGATAGTAAGCTTCCTAAAGTAAATTCATCTGCCACAACCCCTTCCCTCTGCATTTCAAGGTAAGCCAAAATCGCTTCTCCACTCAAATTCTCTTGGGCGTAGCTTGTTATCATGGCATTCCATGACACAATATCCTTCTCTTTTATTCTTTCGAAAATCAAACAAGTGGATTTTAAGTCCTGACAATTGGAATACATGGTCATTGCAGCATTACTCACAGAAGTGCAATCTCCAAAACCCTGTTTCACTACTAGTCCATGAATTTGAGTTGCAATCATGGCATCAAAACATGAACTCATTAAACTGACAAAAGTCAGCTCAGTTGGCATCAGATAAATATTTCTCATATGATTGAACATCACTAATGCCTCCTCATTTCTTTCCATGCTCACTAGCCCGGCAATCATTCCATTGTAAGTTATTTGATCAACCACTTCATCATCTGCATCTTCGAAAACCCAGCATGCATCCACAACAGATTTACAGTTAAAGTACATTGTCACCAAAGCATTGATAACAGAAGTTGTAGCCAAAAACCCAGTTTTGACTACCATTGAATGCACTTGTCTCCCCAAACTCCATAGCTCCAAGGAGCAGAGACTCAAGACACTGGCAAAAGTGTAATTATCGTGTGAAACACCCAAAGAGTGCATTTTCTGAAACAAATTCAACGCAACCTCATCATCGCCGTTGTCTGCACAGCCAGTGATAATCGCATTCCACACAGCAACATCTCTCCGCGGCATTTCATCAAACACCTGGAGAGCATACTCCACTTCACCAAGCTTTGTGCACGCAGACAGTAATGTAGTCCACGAATAAACATCTGGACTTTGAATTTCGGTGAAGAGCCTTTTGACACCGCACAAATCTTGGGACTTGGCGTAGAAGGAAAGCAGAGCATTTGAAACATGGGAAAAAGCTGTTAACCCAGCCCGAAACCCAAAGGCGTGGAGTTGAGCGCCGAAGACGAGGGTGTGTTGGATGTTGGCGCAGGCAGTGAGGACGGTGGAAAGGGTGTAGTGGTCTGGTCTGAGAAGGTGGGAGGAGTGAATATGGTGAAAGAGGTGGAGAGCACTGTAGAATTGGCGGCAATGAGTGAAATCAGCAAGAAGACAATTAAGTTTGATGAGGTGGCCTCTGAGGTTTTGTGGTATGCCCATTAACAATAAGCAATTCTTAAGTGAATGAAGAAGACATACCCAGATTCGCAGGGGAGGGAGGCAGCGACCGCAGCGCCGTCGGACGGAGACTGAGTTTGGCTTCTGCAGGAATCTGGAATGGATTCGTCTATCTGTTAGATGTTAGTATTTAGGAATTTTTTTAGATTTTAGGAAATTAGGATTTAGGAGATGAGGAATAGGGATTTAGGGATTTTAGATGTTAGTATTTAAGAATTTAGATTTTATGAACAGATACTGCATTGTAATAGAGTTAGTAGTATTAAAAAAAGAAAAAAAAAAGAATTTAGATTTTAATTTAGGATTAGGTTTTTGAGGGTCAAATTTTAATTTTTAATTGTTAAAAGGTCAGTTTTATAAATTTTATACGGTCTGGTTCGGGTGAGAATCACTTGCTTCGGTGTAAATTTTTGATTTTTTATGCACCGTTGAAATGTGAGATTGGACGGCCGAGATATGATGTAACTGTATTTTATGCGTGTGGGGTAGTATTGTCATTTGCTGAGATTTGTGCATCTTTCCATTTTAATAAACCCTAATTTCCTTTCCGTCCGCTTTCTTCTTTCTAGTTTCTTCCCTTTGTATTTGGTTTCTAAAAACACAGCATAGGCGTTTTCAAGGGAGCTGCTATCTGTTGGAAACGATGGCCAACTCCTCTCTCCGCCACTCCAAACGACTTGTTTCGTCCTCTGCAACATCGAATCAAGGTTTTTTTTTTCTCCTTCTTTCGCTTGTCTGTGCGTGCTGCGTGCGAGCTAGTATAACTTAAAAACTAACTAACTTTCTGTGCATTTTTTCTTGTTTTTCAATTATTTATTTATGTTAAAGTATATTGATACCATTTTTGGAAGTCTAAAATACATTGTATATAATGTATTTAGGAATTTTAGATGTTAGTATTTAGGAATTTAGATTTTAGGATTAGGTTTTAGATGTTAGTATTTAGGAATTTAGATTTTAGGATTAGGTTTTTGAGGGTTAAATTTAGGAATTTAGATTTTAGGATTAGGTTTTTGAGGGTTAAAATTTTAATTTTTAATTGTTAAAAGGTCAGTTTTATAAATTTTATACGGTCTGGTTCTGGTGAGAATCACTGCTTCGGTGTAAATTTCTAAATTTTTATGCATCGTTGAAATGTGAGATTAGACGGTCGAGATATGATGTGGGGTAGTATTGTCATTTGCTGAGATTTGTGCATCTTTCCATTTTAATAAACCCTAATTTCCTTTCAGTCTGCTTTCTTCTTTCTAGTTTCTTCCCTTTGTATTTGGTTTTCTAAAAACACAGCATAGGGTTTTTCAAGGGAGCTGTTCTCTGTTGAAAACGATGGCCAACTCCTCTCTCCGCCGCTCCAAACGACTTGCTTCGTCCTCTGCAACACCGAATCAAGGTTTTTTTTTTCTCCTTCTTTCGCTTGTCTGTGCGTGCTGCGTGCGAGTTAGTATAAATTAAAACTAACTAGCTTTCTGTGCATTTTTGTTATTGTTTTTCAATTATTTATTTATGTTAAAGAGTATTGATACCATTTTTGGAAGTCTAAAATACATTGTATATAATGTATTTAGGAATTTTAGATGTTAGTATTTAGGAATTTAGATTTTAGGATTAGGTTTTTGAGGGTTAAATTTTAATATTTAATTGTTAAAAGGTCAGTTTTATAAATTTTATACGGTCTGGTTCTGTTGAGAATCACTGCTTCGGTGTAAATTTCTAAATTTTTATGCACCATTGAAATGTGAGATTGGACGGCCGAGATATGATGTAACTGTATTTTATGCGTGTGGGGTAGTATTGTCATTTGCTGAGATTTGTGCATCCTTCCATTTTAATAAACCCTAATTCCCTTTCCGTCCGCTTTCTTCTTTCTAGTTTCTTCCCTTTGTATTTGGTTTTCTAAAAACACAGCATAGGGTTTTTCAAGGGAGCTGTTCTCTGTTGGAAATGATGGCCAACTCTTCTATCCGCTGCTCCAAATGACTTGTTTCGTCCTCTGCAACACCGAATCAAGGTTTTTTTTTTCTCCTTCTTTCGCTTGTCTGTGCGTGCTGCGTGCGAGTTAGTATAAATTAAAACTAACTAGCTTTCTGTGCATTTTTGTTATTGTTTTTCAATTATTTATTTATGTTAAAGAGTATTGATACCATTTTTGGAAGTCTAAAATACATTGTATATAATGTATTTAGGAATTTTAGATGTTAGTATTTAGGAATTTAGATTTTAGGATTAGGTTTTTGAGGGTTAAATTTTAATATTTAATTGTTAAAAGGTCAGTTTTATAAATTTTATACGGTCTGGTTCTGTTGAGAATCACTGCTTCGGTGTAAATTTCTAAATTTTTATGCACCATTGAAATGTGAGATTGGACGGCCGAGATATGATGTAACTGTATTTTATGCGTGTGGGGTAGTATTGTCATTTGCTGAGATTTGTGCATCCTTCCATTTTAATAAACCCTAATTCCCTTTCCGTCCGCTTTCTTCTTTCTAGTTTCTTCCCTTTGTATTTGGTTTTCTAAAAACACAGCATAGGGTTTTTCAAGGGAGCTGTTCTCTGTTGGAAATGATGGCCAACTCTTCTATCCGCTGCTCCAAATGACTTGTTTCGTCCTCTGCAACACCGAATCAAGGTTTTTTTTTTCTCCTTCTTTCGCTTGTCTGTGCGTGCTGCGTGCGAGTTAGTATAAATTAAAACTAACTAGCTTTCTGTGCATTTTTTCTTGTTTTTCAATTATTTATTTATGTTAAAGTGTATTGATACCATTTTTGGAAGTCTAAAATACATTGTATATAATATATTTAGGAATTTTAGATGTTAGAATTTAGGAATTTAGATTTTAGGATTAGGTTTTTGAGGGTTAAATTTTAATATTTAATTGTCAAAAGGTGAGTTTTATAGATGTAATTGTTTCCTTTCCTTATGCTCTCTACTTTCTCAACCGACTGAAGCACAAAGAGTCAACAATTGACTCCACTGAGGCTCAAACTCACTCTCATCATACCTGTGGGAGTGTTAACTGGGACACCGGGTGCCACTAAACCACAAGGTCTTTGGCTTTCTAATTTCTTCCCTTTGTATTTGGTTTTCTAAAAACACAGCATAGGGTTTTTCAAGGGAGCTGCTCTCTGTTGGAAACGATGGCCAACTCCTCTCTCTGCCGCTCCAAACGACTTGCTTCGTCCTCTGCAACACCGAATCAAGGTTTTTTTTTTCTCCTTCTTTCGCTTGCCTGTGCGTGCTGCGTGCAAGTTAGTATAAATTAAAAACTAGCTAACTTATTGTGCATTTTTTTCTTGTTTTTCAATTATTTATTTATGTTAAAGTGTATTGATGCCATTTTTGGAAGTCTAAAATACATTGTATATAATTGAATGTCTATAAGATCATATCATTGTTGTTTCCAAACAACTTAATCTTGACAGGCATGTTTTTATCTGTATATATGAATGATAATAGTGAACAATGTTGAGATATTAATTTATGATGCAATTTTACACTTTTACTCTTAGGCTTGTGCAATTTTACTATGTGTTTCTTTTTTTTTTTTTTTAAAGGGTTTTGGGTTTTTTTTTTGTGCAATTTCATTGTGTTGCTGGACCTGTTAGTGTGGTGTGGTTTGTTATGGAACCAGAACCTTGTATAAAGGTTCTACGTCCTGTTCTGGAACCATTCATATTCGAACTTTTTTGTTTTGTTTTTTTTTAAAAAAAAAAAATCGTTTTGTATTTTAAAATTTATTAAAATTCAACAATTTGAAGGTTAACTTGAAGGTTACACTTTTTAAAAAATTGTTATAATTCAACTTTAAAATGTTATTCAAACTTTAAACTTTAATCAATTAATAGTTAAACTTTATTCTAATAATAAATAGTGGTATGGGTGTGGGGGGGGGGGGTGGGGGTGGTTTGTGCTGTTGGAGGTAATTGTGTGTTCATTTCAGTGTGGTGGGTGCTTTTCGTGGTTTTGGTGTGCACTTTTTCATTTTTTTTTTGTTGGTCACATGTGTTAATTGATGTGTCTTAGATTTTTGGGTTGGGGTCGTGATTTATTGTCATGTTTTGTGGTGGTTGATAAGGGGGTGATGTTGTACTGTGTGGGGATTTGGTTTGTGCAAGTACATGTATTGTATGTTTGCGTGGAGGTGTTTGTTATTGGGGAGGGGGAGGGGGATGGGGGGGGGGGGGGGGGGGG
>NC_044927.1:2999545-3027563 GCF_003576645.1 Ipomoea triloba | reverse complement strand
GGGGGGGGGGGGGGGGGGGGGGGGGGGGGGGGGGGGGGGGGGGGGGGGGGGGGGGGGGGGGGGGGGGGGGGGGGGGGGGGGGGGGGGGGGGGGGGGGGGGGGGGGGGGGGGGGGGGGGGGGGGGGGGGGGGGGGGGGGGGGGTGGGTGCCCGCATTTCATTCGTGTTGTGTGTTGTGATGGGGGTTTTTGGTTTTTGTTTGTTTTTTTGTTTTTTTTTGTTTTTTTTTTGGTTTGTTAGCGGAATGTATGGTTTGTCAATGTGATCAAAATCATTGGAAACACTATTCTATGGCTCTCCAAGAGGTGTTGCATCCATCGCCTTACATTCTCATTGGCTTTTATTGACTCGAATCCAAAATTGAGCAATAAATGTTGAATTCTTTTCAAATCATAAATATATGTATCTAAAGATGTAAACAATCGAACATTTTGCATGAAATCTAAATATTTATCAATTAAAAATGGTCCAAGTAAAGGGTTGAAAGCATATGCACTTATACACTTATCAGTTATTACAGTGAAGATTTATTTGTAATCAAGCTCTTTCTTGGATTGTGAATGTATTTGAGTGGTCAAGATTTGGAATGCTCAATAGATATTTTATTCTCATTTGCTCAATAGATATTTTATTCTCATTAGCCCATTACACTTGTTATATTATATTCCATCAGATTATCCAAAGAAAGGTTTGCTTGAAGTTCTACCCATCAGATTACATTACATGGCCCATCAGATTGTTCACTGGGTCGCGTCCTTTCATTTATATATTATTAGTAGAGTTAATTCCAGTTTTAATTCTAGATGTCCACTTTTAATTTTTTTTTTTTTTTTTATCATAACATCCTTATTTGATCTTAGTATTATTATGGCATAACTATTTTTTTTGTTCTCTGTCAAACAAAATCGTTAAAATGTCGTTAAATACAAGGACATTTAAATCTTTTTTTAATACAAAGTAAGTTGACCTACTATATTTCTTATGTTTATTTTTTGAAAAAAATCATAACTAAAAATCGAAATGTCATTATATTTAACCATATTTAAACTGTTTTGTTGATAAAGGGCAAAAAATATCATGTCATACTAGGATCAAAAGTAAATATTATAATTTAAAAAAAAAATTAAAAGTATAATGTCACCCTATAAATCTAGGACCAAAAATAAAATTAATTCTTATTAGTACATCCCAATTATTATTTGAGGATGCATGCATATATATATATATATGACAACTGTAGGTCCTCATCGTTTTCCTCTCCAAGAGAAGCATATGAACACAGGTATAGGGAGCACCAGCTGTCTTCTGCTTCCGGCTGGTTTCACCATTTTTATGATAATGCAAGCAATCACCATAATCTATAACCATTATGTGCAAGTCAGATGAATACTAAAAAATTAATAATCAACATTATATTAAAAGCTGTTGTATATAATAATCAAGGTTATAATAATGGAATAATACACATATGTTTCAATTCGTAACTCAACAAGTCAGCAGATAGATATGCTAATTGGTTCGCTCGCAGGTGGTCGGATTGTAGAGTGCGACCAGTAATGGACCCTAGAATTAGCTGGCAACTGAAGAATAGCTATAACATGTATGTATAGTCACTAAAGGACATGGCCGCTCGCTCCCACCATTAATTCATTTCACATTCTTTGTTGCCAGAAAAACGTTTTCGATCGACCTGGTTGAAAAAATTATATTAATCATGAAAATATCACTACAATTGAGAAAGTTGCAATGTTTTCGGGTCAATTGTGTGTAGCTATGACTTGGTAAATGAAATGATACAAATTAAAGGTCAAGGGATTTAAAGCTAGCTAGGCTGAGTAGTAGTTTTCTGGGATGGTAAGAAATTAAATTTCTCATAATCTCAAAGAATGAAGGGAAGACGAAACAAACATTCATTTAAGTGCATTCCAACAAAGTTATCGTTATCAGGCTAGCTGGGATGATGATAAATGCAACCAAATGGCTATTATGTAGTCACATTTGGCTGGGACACTCTCACTGAGTTTGACTACGTCGTCGTTTCAACAAATTTCACTGAAAAATCCATGCGTAGTTCCTAACAGTTAACAGAACAAAACCGTCGGCCCACCTAACTATAGTGATGACAACGTTTGAAATCCAAGGTTCAATAAAACAACCAACGGTCGGCCCACCTATGTTTAGGACTTGGAAAGAAAGAAAGGAACATGTAGGACATGGACCAGATTGCATGGGCCTGAGGTCTGATGATTGATGAATATATAAGTATTTATGAACCTTGATTTAGTCTAATTAGGAATGCTATAGATAGGTGTTGGCAAATGATCAATTGTTATAGTATTGACTAGCTAGGTCAACCTTCCATTATAGATTCTGATCTAAAAATTATGTGCCTTCAATTAATAAATTATGTGTATGTAAATAAATGGAAGACACATAATTTGTTAATTACATACACATTAAGTTTTGTTAACAAATTATGTGCATATAGTTAACATATTATGTGCCTGTACGTAGTTAACAAATTATGTGCCTCCACTTTATTTACAAACACATAATCTGTTAATTAACTGAAAGCATATAATACGTTAACTGCAAACACAAAATTTGAATGCCATTTTAGAGCATAGTTCACAATGCAAGGTGGACATGGTATAATTTGCCGGCAAATTATACCATAGACTAAGGTCCACCTTGCCATGGACTAAAATTACATTCACACTATGTGTCTGTAGTTAAAGATATTATGCGTTGCAATTAACAGATTATGTGGCTGTAAATAAATTGAAAGCACATAATATGTCATTAATGTGCATTCTGTTTATTTACAAACACATCATTTATTAACTGAAACACATAGTATGCTAACAAACACATAATTTTTGGATCAAGGTCCACAATGTATGGTTGATCGGGCATTATATTAGCCCATGGTATAAAAATTGATAGGTGTTGGGCAGAGGCTGGACGGCTAAGTTTAATTAACATCCTGCCATCAAAATGTATTGCTGACTGTTGCGCAAATAAATAAAAAAAAGTTAAAGTTGTGCATTCGCTACCAGGTATAGATTTTGACGTAGGGATGAGCGTTTGATTTGGTTATTGATATTAGAGCAAGTCACAGATTCGGTGGAGGCTTAGAGAGTCAAGAAGTCTACAGCTTTTGACGCATTGGTAAGTGTTTGATCCCACTGCATGTGGAGATATATTATATTGTTTGAACACGGTTTCCAACAAACATCCAAGATCAAGTGGAGTCATCGTGGAGAGTCATTTTCCCAGGAAATAATGTATCTGTCTGGCCTCGCTGCCACGAACCATCAAAACTGCATGCAACAGCTTCAAGTAATGGTGAGTGGTCCTGCAGGGTACATAGAGTTATGGGTCTGCGTTTTCTGCCATGGTATTAATAATGGCTTTCACATCCCCACTGATACGTAAATGTCAACGAATAATCTGACTATCAATTTAAATTTTACGTCTAAACGAGTCATGTCATTTAGTTACAGGCCACCGAAAGATTAAAGTCAACATGCATATGTTGTCGAGCTAACACGGCATAAATTATAAATGTGGAATAATATATGACGCAAAGTTTAACACGGCACAAGTTAAAACATTTTAGCATGCATGTTGGTATGGATATATAGTACGATATTTGACTACTGATGACACATATATGCATGTTGTTGGGTCAGTTTTAAGGATGTGTTTGGAGAAAAAATATGACACATTCCATCAGAACTTATCCCTTCTTTTAATTATCACATTTTTATTTCATTTTTTCTTGAATTTGCAAGTGATCTTCATACAAGTCAACGGTACTGATCTGCTTTGGAGGATCAAAGATTAACAGAGAAGTCAATTATGTATCTTGACCGTTGATAGAGTATAAACTTGCGTAATCCATTTCAACCCAAACACTATACACGTGGTGGAAGTTGGTATATGTAACTTTCATAGCTGACCTTCAACTCTACAAGGCTTCAAACTACTCCTAAGCAGGGAGATTGCCAAAATTTTTAATTTACCTATTTTTAGTATTAGATTTTATAGTAAGTAGTCACTCGATTATTATATTGCATCATTGATATAACTACGTACAAACGCGCATTTATCGTGATCTTTATATGCTAAACTTATGATATATATATATATATATATAACTCAATTAGTAAGAAACTTGATCTAAGTCACTTTCTTTGTATACCTTTCAAGAAATGCACCCCTATGCACTAAAATTTGTTTACACACTATTACAATCCAAGAATCATGTTATACCAATTGACTCTGTTAGCTTATATTGGAGTTGATCAACCCTACATTATATTGAAGCATGTGCTTCAGCTTGGATTAGATTAAATGGTTGAAATATGTGTACACACATATATAAATATATAAATATATATATAAATTAAATGTCCGAAGCATGAATTCATGGTTTTACTAAGCAAATGGTGCATACATGGGTAGTGTGTCTCCTAGGAAGTGAGTCTGCGAGGGATGGAGTTGAATAGAATGTGATTTGTCATGTTACTTGTCATCACCATTGTGGGCATGTCTACAGTCTACAACTTAAACTTTATATATATATAGTTTAGCTTGGTCCCCTCACGATCCATTGTTCCTTAACATGCACTAGGGTACGTTATGGTGAGGCATCTTAAACAAGGGTTCCACATGCCCTTATTTTCCTTCAACAATCCATGCATTCTTCTCCCCACTCTATCCTAAAATATCATAAATCCAATTCAAGATAATCAATACTTTCAGCTATAAAAATCACATATTTTCAACTACTTTTTTCGACTTATCTAAAAAGTGGACAAAATTTTTCAACCAGGATCGCAGTGATAAAAAAAAAAAAGATCATCTACCAATAGTGATATGAGGTGGCATGAAAATTCCTTGCCTTAAATAAATAAACCTAATTTTTGTCCATACTTTTTTTTTCTTTGAAGATAAGGGTTGATCCCGAGAAGTAGGACGCCTTAGGTTCTCATTGTCAACGTCCTTCAGTAGTTGAAAAGGACTTTAGTCCTGTTTGATAAATGACTGTTAGCTGATTGGGTTGGATGTTTGGGTTAGAAGGTATGAATTTTTGATAACATTAGCTGATTGTAGAAAGTTGTTTGATAAATTAGCTGTTAGCTGATATCTGTTTGGTATAATTTCTTTTCTCAAAAAGCTAATTGAAAAGGCTGCTTTGAATAGCCTTTTGAATTTTAGCATTTTAGAGTTACAAAAAGCTTATTAGCCAAACAATTAATAGTGGTCAAATAAGCTAAAATTGGCTGATAGACTGATTATTTATCAAACAGGCCTTTGACTTTATCTTCCAAAATGATCTCCTTGAGAAAATTCGAAGGTGTAATCCAAAGTCAACGTGCCAAGTTATTGAGAGAGAGACGAGCAAGCCAATATGTCTGCCACTCGATCTATATCTATTCTATTATAGGAAGACATGCTTGATAATAATTTTCATCTACAATAGTGGTTCATAATTCTCACTGTTGAGCATATAATTTATAAATATAAAATATGCAATTCAACCACTTGTTAAGACAAAACACATCCTTCAATTTAGTATAGTATTGAGCCAGACCCATGTAAAATGTCGTAGGTTCACGTGTTTCTTAGCTTAGAGCCTATAAACAAAAGTAATCAGTCTGCACACGTGAGAAAGTGTGCAGTCTTTCTAACAATTTAAACTTTTAGTTCATATTTAGTCGAGACAAAACATATCTTTCAATTCCACCACTTTCCGAATACACCATTTAACACTCCATATATAGTAAAAGGAAAATTATTGATTGCAATAATTTGGTGTGTGTGTGTGTGTGTGAAGCTGAATTAAGATAAGAAAATGATCGATCTAATTAAAGTAAACAATGAAATATAGAAATAATATATCCCACTAATTCGTTGCGTGCTTCTCAGTAATCGACTAATTTGACGTGTGGAGAAATGAGAGTATGGTTGGGTAGTAAATAGTAACAACGTAACACACATATAGTAGTACATATATATATAGGTATGTTGGCATAAAAACATGGGGTGTGGTTGAATGGAAAAGACTCATTCATCTTCTTTGAGAGGTTGCTCCACATTCTGATCGGTGAGACTCTATTCCTGATCTCTTCTCTCAAATTTCATCCCTGTGACCAGTTGAGCTGCACCAGAGTTTGATCTTTGACTTTGGATATGGAGCAATTTTAAATTTCTAGGTCAGCTATCCTACCCAATAGAGGTGCCTATAATTCAGCTTCGGGTTTAGTTATTGTGTTCCACGATAAAATAAAAAAAAAAAACCTTAAAAAAAAAAAAAGGTATGTTGGCATAACAAATTAGCTAGAAATTCGACTTTGTGGTCGTGTATTAGTGTCATTTCCTGTCTCGAAATCAAAGGTTTGATGCAAGAGTGGAATCAATCAATCAATCATAGGAGTCCCACAAATATGAAGACCGAGTCTGCCTCATGGTTGGCTAGAACCACAACACCCATTCAGCAAAACTCGTCCTTTGACGACACTCAAGCCTTCCTTAGCCCCAACTGTACTCTAATCTTAGTTGGATTAGCATCCTTAATCCATCACGAAATGACACTATGTCTTGACTTTATTAGCATCATTGCATGTAGAAGCTAGATTATTAATTATATTGTTCTTGAATCTATCCTTAAATTATTGTTAGCATAAATGCCTTCTATTTTAAGTTGTCTGTTTACTATGAATTCGAGATTAAATTGTAATTACTTGAAATTCAGTTAATTTAAGAAGAGGATTTACATTAATTTTTGGTACTAAAATATAGTACAAGTTGATATGAGCTAAAAAAACAAGTGTTTACTCACTTATCAAAGGACTTTATAAACATTTTCTCCTTTTTTTTTTTTTTTTTTTTTTTTGCAAAATCGATTACTAGGATGTTAGAAAATATTATATTACTAATTTGAAATTTCATTAAGTGACATTATTATTTTTTGACACAAAGTTTTATCCAAATAAAACATCAATACTAGCTGTCTGACAAAAAAAAAAAAATCTTTACATATCACCGGAATACGAATATGTTAACTTGAAAATCAAAATTTTTAATATATATAGAAAAAAAAATTCTAGTAGTTATGGCCCCTATTTATTGGGAATAAATCTTCTATTTCTGGGTTGAGACAAACCACCTAGAAAAAGAAGAAAAACAAATGTTGCAGCTTCTTCTTGTGCCCTTATCTCTTTGTCTTCTTCTTGCTTCCTTCTATCTTTTTTCTTCTCGTATGTTCTGATGCCACCTTCTCTTTTTGTTAAAACGTAACTATTATTTGTTTTAGAATTTTTCAATTTATCGAGGTTCATTATATATTGTCAATAATATTTTTCAATTGTTAATTTTTTAAAAATGTTTGATAACAAATTAAATGGTTTGAATTATTGACAAATTGGTATGTCCTAATGTACGTTGAAATAAAAATATATTTCCCCACTAATTTGAATAAAAAAATCATTAAAATATATTTGATACCAATATTACCGGTTATATTTACTTTTTATGGTTTGCTAATGTATGTCGTTATTCATGGATTTCTTCAAATGTTGGAAATTTTGGTACTAGTTGAGGGGCACCCTGAAAACAAAACTACACAAGATTATTCAATTCACCTATTTACGATCAAAAGCGCGCGCCACAAATCGTCCTACAGAAGTTTTAGAATATGAAACTAGAGACTTTTAACGGCCACGTAACACCACAATCAAGACGATCCAACAATTTTAACAAGGTAGAGTGCTAACTTATTTTGTTATCCATAAATGAATTAAAGTTATATCAAATAATATGGAACTCAAAATGAACAACTTTTACAAGTGCCAAAAGTCGTTTGCTTTATACATGTCAATCAATAAAGGCAAGATTGGACAGCAAAAGAAACAAGGATAACATGTCGTTGGTCTTAAGGTAGGCTACTACATACATACATACGTACAGAACAGGCTCATATATATTTGCGAGTTTAAGCTGGAGATTTGGGATTATTAGTATGAAACATCAACAAATGTTCCCTTACATACGAGAATTAGGAGGTTGATTTGTCTTAATTAAATAAAAACATGTGGCAATGCTATCATGAGCTGTCCCTCACTTGTATCTTTTCAGAGTTTGAAAATGTCTCGCAACAACATAAAAAAGCTTAGAGCGAAATCTGGGAGCGGTACCGTCACCTACCGCACACACCATATGTACTATTCTATTATGTTCAATTCTCTCCCACTATGAAACTAAGATTTTTTTGCTCACTTTTTGCCTTAGCTTTCTGCTACTTACCTCAAAATTGGGCTTTCCACTGCCTTAATATCATCTTTGTTCATACATAATAAACAAAACTTTATATACCATCTACTTGCTTTGTAATTTATAAATTTAATTTTTTTAAAAAATATGACTCTTACCACTTAAATAAGTTCTCGATCAAGTTCTTTAGTCGTTATGTTATAGGGTAATAGTTGATTCAATATTTAAGTTATCAATTTAATCACTTTTAGTACTTGAAAATTTCAAGTTTTATGTTATTTTTAATAATTTTCAAAGTTATGTTTTTAATCCTTGGGCGAGAGGTCGTGATTATATGCTGGAGTTAAAAGCACCATTTTGAGAAAAATTCAATGACTAAAAGTGACTACACCAATAACTTAATGACAAAGTCAGCTATTTCAGGGAAAACTCCTAGCTAAGTTGGCGGGAAGTCAACTATAAGGTTACTTGTGTAAGCTCTTTATTGACTTTCTTGATTTGAATCGGCCAATTATAAACAATTTAGGCTAGTTTACCTCATTTTGATCACTTGCTAGTTAGGGTTGCAAGAAGCAAAAGAGTTAACCGAAACGCTGATTTAAATAGTGGTTATGGTTATTTCCGTAAATACAGAGACTTAACTTACAATATAAATAATTAAAACTTTCATTCTTTTCAAGATTTTATGGATAATTTGTGAGTTCATTATTAGATCTTGTTTTAGGGAAGGAAAAAAAAAATGGCAACGTGTATACCAAGTGCCAAGTGGAATGGCTAGGTAGATGCGAATCTTTTAATTAAAATCGGTTGGCTAATTGGCAATACAAGTGGCGGGTTCGATTGTTTTTGCCTTTTTGGTATGTTGAATAACAAATCAATTTTATTATT
Organism: Ipomoea triloba; assembly: GCF_003576645.1. Classification (NCBI taxonomy): domain Eukaryota; kingdom Viridiplantae; phylum Streptophyta; class Magnoliopsida; order Solanales; family Convolvulaceae; genus Ipomoea; species Ipomoea triloba. Next base: position 3,018,396 of record NC_044927.1, on the reverse strand, counting down.
ATTAGTTTCTGTCTTTATAAATTTCTTACTTAAAAAACTCTCTTAGGTCATTTTGATCGTTTTCATGTAATGGAAGGTGCAAAACAAAGATTCTGCCACGGATTCCCATCTCTATACCTCTTTGGAAACCCTACGAAATCAACATCGTAGCCATCGATTCCTAAAACCTATGACAAAAACAGATTGTACGACTTGCTAGCTTTCCTCCGTAAAATGCCCAAGTATGAATTGAGAGGCTTGGCAATTGACAAACTTTCTCTATGATTCTCACATCATCTCTTTCACTTTCATTTGAATAATGTGATCGGGTTGCAAGATAAGATTATAATGTTTTATTTGTCGAGTATTTATATAGTAAATGATTGAATTTATATACCGTACGTGTCTCAAATGATAAATTATTTATTGATTGTGTTTTAATATCTGATAGTTTTACTAATATTTCTTAAAATTTTATATAAAGTTTGGAGAATCTAAAGATCTTTCCAAATAATATATCCATAATTGTGAATACTTCCAGACATGCATGGATGATGTCATAACTGTGAAAACTTTGGGGTAGATTGAGTACTCATGTTTGTTAGCACATTCTCACTTAAAGAAGTGTTTTCATTTGAACACAAATAGTCTATACACGCACGCGCGCATACATATATGACTTTGGTGTAGTAAAGAAATGAATTGTGGGATAAGAATATGTTGACGACATTTGGGTCAAAAACTTGAGAAGAAATATATAATGTGAAAATGGCTGTTTGGTATGCAATTAATACTTTAGAAGATTGCAGATCCGAGTTAATGTATGTGCTGTCAAGCACGAGAGTATGGATATGGTTTCTCTCGACTGCGCAGTACAAACATTACTTGACGGCAGAGGTTGACTTCAAATCAAAATGTTTGGTAATTTCCCATCATACAATTACACTAAACATCCTTTCAATCACATTTTTGACGTTCATAACCTTTATAATAATTACCTTATCTATAAATTATTACTCCATAATTTCTCTACACAACCAAAAAAAAAAAAATTATGTTATGCGTGTATCAACTCCAACCAAGTTGGTTTTGTAATTATAAAGTTTTGAATTTGACTTCTCATATGAGTTGTTTATTGTCTTTTTTGTTTAAACTGGTCAACTATAAAAATATAGACTGTGCTGATTTAATTTACCTCCTTGTGATCCGATCTTTTACTAGTTAGGGTACCAAGACACTCTTAGCTTCACCAAAAGCATATACTCATAAAGTGATTGTGGACTTTTTAATAAATAAAAACATTATATTAATGAAATTATGATCAATAACTTTCACCTAAAACATTTCCACCAACCTCATAAGAATTTAAGATTTATTCAAAAAGGTTCATATTTTTTCACGTAAGATAATGTTTAGTCCACTCCTATATTAGGACTCCATGTAATGTATACCCCTAGAACTTGTGTTTTCACATTATAGACTTCTTGGCCTCAACATAGCGTACCACCTATGTCTTACATAAATATTCTTTATTGTTGTTCAAACTTCAATAAGTGAAAAAGATATCACTTTAAATTTTTTATTATATATTACTCTTATTACCTACTTTAATTTCATTAAAAACTAAATAAAATCTTATACTATTTTAAAATTAACTAAAAAGCCCGCAACCGCTACTCAAATATATATACTCTCTAAGTGAAGCTGACATTGTGCCCAAAACCAATAAAGAATCACTAAGAGGTAAACTATCCTAAACTGACAATAGCTGAACGATTCAAATCAAGAAGTCAATAAATAGCTTTTGCAAGAAGTTAAATTTGAAACATTGTGGATACCAAGTCAACTATATTTTACAAATCAATCAATAATTGCTATGCAAGTAAAGAGTATAATAATAATAATAATAATAATAATAATAATAGTAATCATCTGTCCCATTTTGTATGTCTTAGTTACTATTTATTGGTGAAACAAATTAAACTCTTTCTTAATTGTTTATTTTCTTTAGTAATTTTAATTATTTTTAAATTTAAATTTTATTTTTATGTGTTTAATAGTATTTTTAATGTAGTTTTTAAATATATAAATTTTATATACTAATAGTAAACTTAATATTATGAAAATTGAATTAAAAGTAACTTTAGTAAAGTCTCATTAATCGAACCAGACAAATAAAATGAGACGGAGAAAGTATTTGATAGTGTACAATGAGGCATTATCTAATCCTGTATAATAACTTGATAGTATACAATGAATAAAATCCGATTATATGTAATAGCCTGTAAATTATATTTGAAAGGAAAAGTAAGTTTTGTGTTAAATTTTTGAATAAAATCATAACATATGATGAGAATTTTAGGAGTATAGCAACTAGTTGCATGAGGAATTCGGGGCCACCGGAAAGAGTGGCCGACATGAGTTCAGGGATGGGCCAAGGCAGGCGGCCGGCGGGGGACAAATATGGACCGACGCACGGTTACTGTCCAAATTTTGCATGGGCTCTACCCATTGTCTTTCAGATTTGCTGTCGGTATGGTACACACTACACATACAGCATTTCTTTTTTTTTTTTTTTTTGGTTCCGATCATAAATTATGTTTGTGTCGAGCCTCCTTAACAAACTGCTAAAATTTCCACAGCTTAATCTTAATCATCAACTGTACTGTTACCACTACTATGATCTTCTAGCGCAGCTAGGATGGCTTTCTATGTCTCCGACATAGATGCTGACATTTCTATCTCTAAAGCCTAATAAATTGCTTCAAATTAAATCTTAATTAAATTATTCTTCCACAGTGGAAAACCGCGTTGAATTGGACTACATAACCATTAAATTAAATAATTATCACATATTAAATACTTACTTCTATGTTAATCAACTGAGTAAATAAAGTAGGGATCATGGCCTGGTTGAATCCCTCTGTTTTGATCTAAAATTTTCAGTAGAGATATCGAGTGATGTTATATTATTCTCTTTTAAAATTATTATTGATGTATGTCATTATTATATAGATTTCTTTTTTGTTTTTATTTGTAAAGTCAAATAAATGCGACCTGTCACGTGATAGAGTGTGTATTTAAAAAAATAAAATTGAAGGGAAAATTAATATTTTAAATATATTTATTAATATTCTATTATTAAAAAATCCAAAAGCTACCTGCCAAGGCTGCCATGTCATTGGTGAAGTCCTATATATAGTCTTGGGGTATGCCAGCGGATGGCAACACAACATCCTATTCACTCCATTCTCAATATTCTACGAACTCTGGGTTCGAATTAAGGAATTCTTTCTCTCTTTCTGCTTCAACTTTCTCTCTTATCCACATTCCATCTGCAATACATCGTCAAGAACAAAAAAAGAGGGGGAAAATGGGGCTGCTCTCCGAGAAAGTCACGTGCAACTCACACGGCCAAGATTCCTCATACTTCCTGGGATGGCAAGAGTACGAGAAGAATCCATACGATGAGGTCAAGAATCCCAATGGAATGATCCAAATGGGTCTCGCAGAGAATCAGGTTAGTTTAATTTTTTATTTTTTTTAAGTTTCCAAAAAAAAAAAAAAAAAGAAATAGGGATAATCCAATTAAATTAGTCAGATCGTTGTCTTGATAACTTCAAAGTTACAAGTTTCTTTTTAAGTGAGAACATTTTATTGATTTTCTTAGCTAACGTTAAGGTTTGTTGCTATTTGTTCAGCTGTCTTTTGATCAGCTGGAGACGTGGCTGGCTCAGAACCCAGACGCGGCGGGGATGAGGAAAGATGGAGAATCCATTTTCAGACAGCTTGCACTGTTTCAAGATTACCACGGCCTTCCTTCTTTCAAGAATGTACGTATCCACTACCCACAAATAATATTGGATGCCATATTTAGGAATACGTAAAAAACACACCATCTTACATTACGTTGTTGTTGTTATCCTACGTTACGCAGGCCTTGGTTCAATTCATGTCAGAAATCCGAGGAAACAAAGTCACCTTTGACTCCAACAAGCTAGTCCTCACCGCCGGCGCAACTTCTGCTAACGAGACTCTCATGTTTTGCCTCGCTAACCCCGGCGACGCTTTCCTCCTTCCCACTCCATACTATCCTGGGTAAGTTCTTTCAATTTAATCTATTCCACGTTACACTATCCCCTTGTTAAGGACAATAGACCACAATGAAATAAATTAGCCTAAGTTGCTCATAATTGATCAGCTCAGATCAGGTCAATATCCAGAGTTTAACTTGTAATCTTGTGATTATCAAATGAACAGTCTGACTAACTTAGTTGAGATAAATCAACTTAAGGTATTTTGGTCAAAAGGCGAATAGATAGTTATGATTACCAAGTCAATAGTATGATCAATTTGAGAGGTCCCACCCTATTGCCTATTTGTTGATGCAATTAATAAGCTTATTAATTACTTACAAGATGTTCACATTGTAACAGATTTGATAGAGATCTGAAATGGAGGACGGGAGCCGAGATAGTGCCAATACAGTGCTGGAGTTCAAACGGGTTCAGGATCACAGAATCCGCCATTGAAGAAGCTTACCAAGAAGCACAAAAGCGGAACCTTAAAGTGAAAGGAGTGCTGGTAACAAACCCGTCAAATCCTCTAGGAACAACGTTAACCCGACAGGAACTAAACCTCCTCCTCACCTTCATCGACAAGAAGGACATCCATCTCATCAGCGACGAGATCTACTCCGGCACCGTCTTCGACTCCCCGGGCTTCGTCAGCGCCACGGAGGTCCTAACGGAGCGAGGCTACACAAACACCGACGTTTGGAACCGCGTACACATTGTCTATAGCCTCTCCAAAGACCTCGGACTCCCAGGTTTCCGAGTCGGCGCAATTTACTCCAACGAGGAAACAGTGGTCGCCGCCGCCACTAAAATGTCGAGTTTCGGACTTGTTTCCTCGCAGACTCAGTACCTCCTCTCCGCCATGTTATCCGACAAAAAGTTCACGAAAAAATACGTCGCGAAAAACCAGAAGAGACTTAAGAAAAGACACGACATGTTGGTTAACGGCCTCCGGGATGCCGGAATCGGGTGCCTGGAAAGCAATGCCGGATTGTTCTGTTGGGTAGACATGAGACATCTTTTAAGCTCGAACACGTTCGAAGCAGAAATTGACTTATGGAAAAAAATAGTGTACCAGGTGGGTCTAAACATCTCGCCCGGTTCGTCGTGCCACTGCACCGAACCGGGCTGGTTCAGGGCCTGTTTCGCCAACATGTCTGAAGACACTCTAAATCTGGCAATGCAACGAATAAAAGCATTCGTGGTCAGGTCTTCTTCCCCCGGGGACGAAGGAATATTCGTCCATAGCCCCAAACATTGTTCGAGCAAGAACTCAAAGAGGAAAGGGTTTTCGAAGTGGGTTTTTAGGCTGTCGTTCAATGATCGTCAAAGAGAACGATAGATGATCACTACAAAGTTTCAACCAATTTTTTTTTACTCAAGACTTAGGTGTTGATTTTTTACCTAGTACTTAGGTGTTGAGTTACGTACGATGATACCATTTTTTGGTTGTCTGTATGTGTAGAGAGCATGCACTCGGTCCATGTCGTGCGGACGAGAAGTGGATGGCCAGCTTTTACCGCATCTGTAAACCCCCCAGTCCTCTGTTAAAAACTTTAAGGTCAAAAGAGTCAAGACAAATAAGCTAAGAATATTTATGTAATCTTGATTATATTGTATTTATTACTTTACATAATAAATGTTTTATTGAAACAGAGTTGTATTAATTAAACATACTCTTATTTCTTCACTTCATTTTTGGGTTGGGATTCACTTCATTTTTATAACCATGACTGACATGACATGCATTGATTAATTTCGAAGAGAAAATTATTATATTTTGAAAAAAAAAATATTCTTGGGATTGCCTCTTGACACCTAAATTTTACAAATGAGGTAAATTGGATTAATGTGTTTCAACTACATAAATTATTAGTGTCTATACTCTATAATGAGTTAATTCCATATATCTTGCTCCAATCTCGAGGGCCCCACTTTTTCAAGTCTTGATATGAGGTAAATTAAATCTTAATTAAATTAACCTTTCGTCTTATTTACTTCATTTTATGCTCACAATTGACATGACATGATTTAATTAGCTCCAAAGAGGGAGTCACCGTTTTTATTATGTTTTCTTAAGATTGTCTCGACACCCAAACTTTAATTAGCATAAGAGGTAAGTTTGGATATATGTTTCAACGACATACATTGGTGTCTATAATATAGTTAATCTTTCAGAGCCCCACTTGTTCAAGTTTCGATCGGGAGTAAATCATAAAACATAACTCAGCTATATTTGTACGCAGTGCCCACAACATGCCAATTTCATACACGTCAATAACAATCGAACCTTACACGCTACGACAATCAGTGTGAAACAATGCTATTAATTAATTCTCCAATTCTTCTAATGATATGATGTAATTAGAATAATACACACAACATTTTCCATGAGAAATGTTCATTATTTGATGCCACATGATCGTGGTCCCAATAAGATTGAGCTCGAAATTAAAGTGTTATGATTGAATTTTAGATTGTTAATAAAATCAATAATTAATTGAACAATAATAGTACTAATAATAATGTGCGTGTTCGGAATGGAAGTTATGAATTAATTAAAATGGAATTGCACCACCCTGCACGCAGCGGCGAGATTTACGGCTAGAGATCTCCTGGTTGTGTGGCGACGACGCCATTATCCACCGTTGGATGTTGGCCGGTTTTACTAACTACTACTAAAAAAGTATATATTATTTGTGGACCGACTTTCATTGTGTGTGAACAGTTATTTTTATTTATATAGTACGTATACAACGTTACGTTGTTTAAGCCGTGGAAGCAGCTTGCTAGTTAGTGGATGGATGGGTTAATTAAGGGCGGCGCCCCAAAATTAAGTCAAAAGTAGTACAATTATGTCTTGTATTAGGCTTTCCAAACTTAGTAACTCTACTATTCTTAATTATTACGAGGGTTGGTTAACTACTTAAAATATCTTCATTTTAAGTTAACAATCAATTCGTATCGAGAGTAATTCTTATTCAAGTAATAGAGAGCGAATGAAAGTTTTGGCAGTTCGAGGCTAAAAAAGTGTTTAGATCATTTATCAAGCATAACAAGGTCGTATTTATAGAGTATGTACAAGACGTATACACGTTACAAATTAAAGTTACACATTAATTACGCACTAACATGTGTCTCCTAGAGTAATTTGCCTCGAAGATGAAACTATCAGAGGGACTATAGTAAAATTACAATCGTCTCCAAGAGTACAAGCTCTCATTAGTTGTGTAGGTCGAGGATCGGGCCCTGAGAAGGAGGTCGAGCGTTGTTGGAGCACTTTATTCTGCCAAGTCTTTATTGCATCTTATAACCAATCCTGAGTTCCCAGACTCTGAGTATCTTGATTGATCGTATTTAATTTACCTCAAAAATCATAATTATATTAAAATTTAACTAATAATATGAACATAGCTATCAAATAAGTAATTTATGTAAAAATTATCAGTAATATACTTACGATCATATACTATATAAAGTGAAACTTAGATTGGAATTTTTATCTCGAATAAATTAAAGAATTATATATATAGATACCAATTAATTCGGCCACGTAAATCCTAGCCATTCCCATCATTTTTAAACATTATTTCTTAACTTTTACGTATTTTACTATTCTAAGTTCCGACATTATGAAAAGTTGAGAATTGAAAAAAGATGGGATTGTGAACCTTTTTATTCAGGAGAAACTAAAGACACAAATTAAAGTTAATGGTAGAAGACGTCACTCACGACGTTGATGGATAGCTAGCTAGAGTTGCTTGCAAGAAATCTATACGCACAGCTTCAACACTTTTCAACATTCTAGCCAATTCTTCATGTGTTTTTAGTCATTAGTTCTTATCTTCCCATCGTTTTAAAAATACATTTTTTTAATTAAATTATTCCGTCTCAAATAAGTATTTGTTCATAACTACTTTCTAAATCAATTAGAGCATAGTACCGCCCATATAGAAGAGCAATTTGGTGTCACTAGACCACAAAGTCTTTGGCACATATTATGTACATTCAGTAAACAAATTACGTATATGTTGCAGTTAATGTATTATGTATATATAGTTAACATATTATGCACTTGTAATTTATCTATAAACACATAATCTGTTAATTGAAGGTCGTACATAATTTAAATCAAGGTCCACAATGCACATGGTGAATCCTAATCCATAATATAATTTGCGCCCCTTATGTGTGTGCTTGTTTGATATATAGGCCACACACAACATGTGGACATTTATATTTTATATATTATATGTTCAACCCATCCTTTTTTATGGATTTGACTTTGATATTAAATTGAATTATGTGTTCGGTTTTAACTAAAAGTTTAAGCTAATAAAGGGACTATATTATTTATATTTTATATGTTGCAATTTTCATCAATTAAGTAGCAAAACAATAAATTCTTTTATTTAATTACAACAAAGTCTGTAGTTAGTAATCGAAGGTACACTATGAGTGAAATCTTTCTTGTGATATTAATTGACAAAAAACTACAAATAAATAAACTAACTTAGGCGTCCAAAGCTAACCAGCTCAAGCCAAAAAAATCAATTCTAATAAGTAACTTTTAATTTATAAGGAGTTAAACTCAAAATATTGTGATTATCAAATCAACTCAACTGATTAACTTAACAAACAATAAACACAGATCTTCTAAGTAGGAAAACGATATATAGATATGTGATTTTTACCACATTTTTCTAGACATTCTACAACCTACTTTTTCCTTTTTTTAATATGTAGAATTTCTGGGGATTGGATATATGAGTGCTTCAAAGATAACAATAGGGCCACTTGTACCTATTACTGACCAAATTAAAGATGGCTGTGGAGTCTGGGTTTGCTTCTACCTTCTGGGGAGACAAATTTTCACTGGAAAAAAAAAAACAATTAATGTTGTTGGATTACTGTGGTCGTAGATATGGTTCGGACTTTCTGTTTTGTCGTCGTTCCACTTTGTGCTTACGTTAATGGTCAGCCGTTCACACTGTATCATAAATTCAATTATTTACCATTTTTAAAATAATTTTTCAAAATTATTTGTAAGTTATATGATGAAAATATTATGAACTAATTCAACCACCACATAATTGCAGATCCTGTGACGGTTAGCGGCAGGTGGTATAAGACTTCAACCCCCTATATCTCAATATTATTATTATTATTATTATTATTATTATTATTATTATTATTATTATTATTATTGTTATCACATGACTATAGCTTATATTTGGTTTCAGAAAATCTTGTTGATATTAGTGGGCCTATAGCAAGGCATGAGCATGTCATGTTCAATTCCAATAAATTTCTTTCATTAACTTATGCATCAACAACTACAATAATCAATAATTAATGGGATATAAATATTTCATCATATCACAGTATAATTACCAAAAAAAGAGATATCATTATTCATCAATAATGAATTAATCATATGAAATGATTTTTTATATGTTCTCCATTGTACATATATATACGCAACCAATAATCGTTGTTGGACCTTCATGTTCTTAGTTAATCACGACACATTTTTCTTTTCTTGGTAGGGTTGAAATTCTATCAGTTTGGAGCTCAAAATAAATACATAAATCAGTAAATAGTAACATATAATGACTAAATATAAATAAGTAAATAGTAACATCTAACGACTAACTAAATAAAAATATACTATTTGTTGAAAATTATGATATGATTAGTTTTCGTGTCATTTTTTAGCAACTTATAAATTTATGTGTAACCTTATCAGGATGATCTTAGCGCAACTGACCATCACCCTATTCATGTAGAGGCAGAGACGGTGCAACCAGCCCAGTCAGAAGGTCACAAAATCAATTTTTGTCAACACTTTCTTAGTCTAGCTAACCTGTTGCACATAATCTTTTTATTGCGATTTACTTTCTCTTGTGTGAATTGCGAGTTTGGCCGGGATTTATTCAGTGCACATTCAAATAATGACTGTAAATTTCTCTTGGCGGCTACAATAATAAACAAATAGTACATCCAACAACTCAGCAATAAACAATTGGGGAAGGTATTTTTGGGGTATTCCCATGTTCTGTTGACCACTTGCATGTGCCATATATCTATGTTTGTGTTCCTTTGCATACATATATATTTTGCATTATTATTATCCACTGGACGTATATATAATTGTATGGATCTCAAAGTTGACGAAATAACTGTAGAAATGATTCATTCAACATCGTTGAGATTCTGCTGGCAATTATATTCATTTTCATTTAAATAGTAATTAATGAACTGATTAATTATTTAGCAAATTAATTATTAGCTTTCATCTCTAATACTATATTCTAATTTGTACTAATTAATTAATAATGAAAATTAAAAAGTAACTTTTAATTATAATAATAATCCTCTTTCGGCGAGACCCATCAACACCATTCATGCATGTTCATATTAATCCCTATTGGGAGATAGACATTAATAGCGCGTAGGATCTCAAATGGTGGTAAAACACTCCCTCATGAGTTAGTGTGTGTGTGTGTATATATATATATATTTATATTTATATATATAGATAGATAGATATTAAGTGGGCGTAAGATCTCAAAGGGTGACAAAATATTCTCTCATAAGATATTTAGTTACGTTGAAAAAGACTCACATCATCTGCGTTCGAACGGAAATGGCGACCAACAGGTCGCCATCTCCAATGCTGGATCCAGCAGTACGCAACGTTGCCGATGTTCTTTTACTCGCCGGAATTCGGTGGAATGCTAGCCGGAGTTGGCCGGAAGTCTTTGTTGACTTGCAATCACAGGTCAAAAATAAGTTAAAGCACTTATTTGTTCCAAAATAACAAGTTTGAGGGTCTACTTGAAGCTTTTTGTAGTTGAAAGGCCTAATTATACAAATCAGTATAGTTTGAGGGTCTATTTGACCCTTATCTCTTATTTTTTTAACCTAGAGCTGCCGCCTCCGATCATGACCTTTAAGTTAAACAACGAACTAGCTACATTGTAGATTTGTAGTGCATCCTTGTATTTGTATCTTTCACTATGCTTGTTGCTACTTTATCTATTTAACATATTATGTGCTAGCTTGTAGTAAATATTATGGGTGTTAAATTTATTTACAGCATAATTTGAATGTCATTTTAAATAAGAATCCATATGCCAAAGACCTTGTGGTCTAGTGGCACCCCCGTTTAACACTCCCACATGGATGATGGGGGTGAGTTCGAGCCTCAGTGGAGTCAATTGTTGACTCTTTGTGCAATTGGCTACCAAAAAAGTACCATCATGAGAAAAGCTAGCAGCGCCACGGTCATTAAATATAATTTAATTAATAGAAAAGTATCAAACAACATCTAAAAGTATTCTTAAATAGGATTAATTAGTAACACTCTATTATGAATAAATTAGAATGCAATATAATCATCTGATATTGAATTGTCATAATACATACAATACACGTACATAATATAGAAAAACTTTGTCACCCAAAACATGGTTCAATGGTATAAAGGCTAAAATGAGACAAGTCTCAATAGCATTAGCAATGACAAAGTTCAATACAACAACATACAATCAAATTTATTTTAGAAAAAATTCATAGGTAAATTATTAAAACCCATATGCATTTAATTTACTAATGGAAGACCATAGATAAAATATTGAACGGTTAGTAGCAAATGCGTAACTTTATTTCATTATACTCTCATAGCAATCAGCGCCACATTTTGATAACAGGATACTAGACTCGGCCCTCCATGCTTCACCCAACCTGCTTTGATACCAATTGTATTACTATACAAAAGTTATATCTAATAATAAAGACATAACTTTATTTCCTTATACTTACGTAACAATTATCATCAACATATGTTTCAATTATAAGATGTCAAATTTGGCCCTCTAACCCACCGTCCAAATGTCCAATAAAGCAAAAGACTTAAACTTTTGGGGGACAAAAAACAATGAGCTAAGGCCCTCATGTTGGGTTTGAACATTTACTATTGAAAATCTTCAGCTACAAACTAAGAAAGGTAAAAAGAGGGCACCATTAAATTCCACGAAGGAAGCTTCCTAGCATTGATCTTTATGGTCATCAATTCCAACTTTTTGTTTCACTAACTAAACAAGATTATGAACATAGTACAAAAAATGTATTGAGTAGAACCAGCTTTTAGTCAACAAGCATGCTTAAGAATTGGCTTTGCATGGAGACATAGTCAAGACATGAGACAGGAAAACCTGAGATTAATGGAGTTGTTCTTTGTCACGACATGAATTCTCACCTCAGCTCCACCATAGCCGTCGTAGGAGGTTAAAAACAACATTAAATCTGATAAATAATATAGATAACCTGCAGGGCTGTTCCATTAAAAATAAGGACCGTGTCTAATAGTTCAATTTGGACCTTTATTATTTTTGTTTCTGAGATACTATTTAAATATAATAGAGTAAAATTGCAATCTAAATATAATAAAGTAAAACGAGAAAGACAAGAGATAATAATAGAGAGACAAGAACATAGGGAAAGAGAGATTTTTTTTTTTTTAAACATTTAGATTTCGCCAAAGAGATTTCTATTTATAAAGGAAAGAAACATAATCCAAAAATACCTATGAAATATAAACATAGAAGTCTAGAAAATTTAGAAAATCTCTATAACTAAGGTAATTGACTCCAAATTCATATAAACTTCAAGTTATTATATTCTATGACAAAAGTGAAAAAGTAATAAAAGTTTTTGTCTAAATATAATGCATACTAATTTAACAAAGAAAAAATACATTTTAAAATTTAATTTAAAAGTGACATTTTCTAGCATATTTAAATACGAATTTATTCATCCAAATTTCAATGTCAATTACTTCTAAAATTTTATTTTCACTTACAATTAAGACCAATATATGAATTCTATAAAAACATTTATCAAATATACAAATATTAAATTATTTTTTAAGGAAATACAAATATTATTATATACAGTATATAATATTTTTTAAAAACATTGGACCCCCAAAAATTGGGCAGAGCATTTTCTCGTTATATAGATAATTCATTATTATTATTATTATTATTATTATTTTTTTTTATTTTTCTTTTCTCCCAACAAAAAATGATTGAGAGGTATGGAGTGTCATGTGGGATTCACATGACTCAGTCCATGCAATCACATGCAAACATAGAAACATCTGCACATAATCTTCCTAGATAGTATGAGGTGGAGCTTACTATACGTTTATTACCTGCGATATGATGAACCATAATTCACTATATATATATCAATATGTAATTATTTGTGTATATATATCGTTTGTATGAACTTGGTAATTAAAATGGCATGGTCCACGGACGACAAGGATGGGCCAATGGAACGTGACAGTTTGTCCACAACGTTACAAATTAAAATAATTACCATGCATGAACCTAGCTACTCCCCATACCTTCATACTTAATTACCATTACTGATTGCATTTACAACCTAAAGAAATCCTCTAGTAATTTTTTTTAATAACTCAATCAAGTCTTAAGTGAGACTTTTCTTGGGCAGAGACTAGAATAGGTTGGTTTCCCACAAATTCCACAAGTAAAATGAGGGGGAAGCTGACATGATGATCGACTACAATGGCTTTCAGTCCTCGCAGGATTGAGCGCTCACAGTCGCATTGGGAGTTACACTCAATATATGATTAGCTCCTTGTGAGCACCAACCACTTGTCCTTCTACCTATAATCTAATGGGTCGTTGAGTCACCGTGATTTACTACCTCCATAAATCCTGTTAGGTCGATGTGTAAGCACCCGTGACGAGAAATTTCACTTTTTGCGGACAAATCGATTCCTATCAAGACAACGAATAGATCGAGATCTTCATGTCCTCCCGAAACTTGCAAACAATGATTTAGGACGATTGCTTGGGGCATTCTCAATCATCGTAGGGTCATTGAGCACGAGTAGTGAAAGTTCGATTTTCACGTATAATATATATTATATTATATATTAATTAAGGCCGGGTGCAAATTAACTAGGCTTATTAACTAGTTTGGTTGGACTGAATAATTATGAGTTGTTAGTCAATCAGAGTTTGTGCCTAATATAAAGCCTATGGGATATAGGAGATACATTATATAGTACCTTAAGTTATGGTACGAATACTGCTAAGAAAAATACCAATAAACCATCTAGGATTCTGAACCAAGTATGTGACAAAACAGCTAACATTATTTGTACAAGTGAGACGACGTCAGTATAATTTTGCCCCTCCATGAGTATTAAATTTAAATTAAAGGAAAAACAAACACCAAAATGTGTTTATTTGTGCATTTCTCCAACTTGAAAATTGAGAATAAAAAATGAAGAAAAAAAGGAGGGTTATTAAAGTAAACAAAGAAATTACTCAAGATTCAAATTTAAAGTGCATTATCATAGTCTCTTATTATATAAATTATTATGAACTATACGGAGTAATATTTTAAGGGTCACACTTGTGTGAGACCGTCTCACAGATCCTTATTCGTGAGATGGGTCGGATCGGGTCAAATCACTATGCAAATGTCATACTTATATGTGCAAATATCATACTTATATACTCAAATATAACACTAATCAATAATACAATTTTTGTTACTTATAAGAGAAAAAGTAATACATTTTTCATAATAAGTAAGGTTGACAAGTGCCCCTTACTTATAAGGGTAAATATAATACTTTTGAGGAAAAAAGTAATACTTTTAAATTGAAATGTAAAAGTATTGTATTTTCCCTTAAAAGTATTACATTTATCCCTATAAGTAACAAAAATTTTATTCCTGATTAGTATTACATTTGAGCATATAAGTATGACATTTGTGCGTATAAGTGTTACAGTTACATAGTGACCCGACTCGTCTCATGGTGAGACGGTCTCACTAAAGTTTTTGCCATATTTTAATTATCATATGGACCAAGAAATATATTACTTAACTCAGAAGATGTATTTTATTTCCTAGCTATAGCACAGTAGTATATAATCTTTGCATGACATAAATTGTATATTTTAATTTCTGGAAAAGAAAAAAAAAAAAAGGAAAGAGAAAAAGAGGCATAAAAAGTTAACTGTGGGCGATGTGGAGAATATGCCAAGTACGTGTTGAAGACTTGGAAGGCAAATGTCAAGGCCGGCTGATATGTTGTTTGACTTTGAATATATAGGTTGTCTGGGGCTTACCTTTGTTTTCAAAGACAATATAGGACACGCCAATGTGTTTTTTCCTAACACTAAGAATAGAATATGGATCAATGATCATCCTTTAATTTTTAGTTAATTAACAAGTACACTTCTTGTTAGCTACTTTAGTTAACTCTTTCACTGATTATATCCCCATATTCTAGTCAAATCACAACTGTGTAGTCTGCGTTTTGGGTGGGAGTTACAGATATTTATGGCTTCGACCATACCAGTCAATTTTGACGTACTCTTACTTAATGAGAATATGATTTAGAATTTTTTAACATGGTTCACACATATAAGAGTCAACTTTTTAAATTTTTTTATTTTTATTTTTTATTTTTATAGTCTTAACAGTTACATTAATAGCTAGGCATGACCACTATTTGGTTTAACCTGCCAATTTGAATTGAATTGAGTACTGTGCAAACCTAACTAGAACCAAAACCGTATGAGTGCTTTTGGTTCCGATTCCAAACTAAAAATAAAAAAATAATAAAAAATAAACAATAATATTAATTAAGCTAGCTAGCTACCTAGTTTGTCTGAAATGGTTATTATTGTCTATTGACATTTCGATAAGCTACGTAGATAATTTAATCTTGATAAACTTAAGTGCAAACCCAAAATTATGATTATTATGATTATTATTATTATTATTATTATTATTTTATTTGATTAACTTAAAATTTTATTTTGAAGGGTTGGATAATTTCAAAAGATAGAAATTGGAATTTGGAAAAGTAAAAGAACTTTAAAACAATAAATCCAAGTTCGATCAACAGTCAAACATTCCTTACAAGATTTTGGTTCTGATTCCTCTAATACCAAAAATGTGAACGGTCAATTTAGAATGTGAAATGAACAAAAACCAAACCGGAGTGGCATCTATTTACAGTTCATTTAATAGTGTTCTCAAAACTGTCGGATTATATTTTCTTTTTGTTTTTGTTTTGTTACACATAACTTAAGACTAGGTTTCACGCTGGATTGATATTACGGAATAAGAAGTTTGAAGGGTGAAAATTTGAAACATTTGCTTCATTTCAATTAAAAGCTTAATCTGATAGTTGAATTGCACATTTATGCTTATATATTATAAGCTCAACATAGGCGTGCGTGCATGACCACCTTAGCTTTTTGTAACCCATGAAAAGGTTTAATTTCGACAAAGAAAACATAGAGATATATGTTCCTGGTTGACGCTAGCTAAAAGCACCGACGACTTATATTAATGTCCATGTTTTCTTCCTTTGATCTGATCTGATCTGATCTGGCGAGATTGAGTGTAGTACAGTGCCTTCATCTTGTCGGAAGCTGCTTGCTATACTTAGCTTTCTCACACAATTTCTCAGAAGTTACACCTTCATGTATTCCAGTTTGCTGAGGTTTGACTACAGACTCTTCAGTCTTTACTGCTACAATACAAATCCCACCCTGGGTCCCTCATTTTGCATCCCTAATTCCACTCGTGTGGGACAAGTTTTGACATAAAAATTCTATCTGCAATATGTAGTAGTGGGTTAGATTGTAATTTTAGCACGTTTGGTAACGTATTTTAGTTTGTTTGACTACTATAAGCTATTTTATTTGGTCAAACAGTTAATATATATGAGTGTTTGATTAATCAGTTTTTTTAACGGTTTATTGCTTCAAAATGCTAAAATTCAAAAAGATGTTCAAAGTAACATTTTCGATCAGTTTTTTGAGAAAATAAATTATACTCTTAAAAGATCAGTTGCTGTAATCAGCAGCTAACAATTAATTTATCAAACATCTTTATATAACCAGTTAATGTTATCAACTAGTCAAACCCGCTAAGGCTCATTGTGGACAACAAAATGAGTCCAACCAGCATTTGCAAGTGAGGGAATGAGGCTCGTCCCCCCTGGGGTTAAGTTTTAAAATTTTATTAAAGGTGTGGTGAAGTGAATGCACCATGGGTTAAGTTTCGTAAGATGTTTTAATTTTGATTTAAGGGAAAGTCCATAGCTACTATACAACTTCATTCAAATTGTGTTTTGTGGTTACTAAGTCAATTTTTTGGTCAATTTGATTGGGGAAGATGTTTTAATTCTTTATTTAGCAGCTATTTCTTTTTACCTAATCTTTTTATTAAAAAAAAAAACAGTTTAAAGCATCGACAGTGTGGAATCAATAAAACACAACACAAAGCCCTAAGAAATGGGGCTTTTGTGATGTTTGGTCTGCTCCACCCAATCCAACCAAAAAGAACAGAAAATAAATTTCATGAGCAGCCCAATATCAAGTCATGATCCACGAAATTAGGCCCTGTTCAATAAAAAAGATATAACTGTCCAAAGTTTTAAGAGGATAGAAATAATTGAGTTTTCTTTTTAGGGAAAAGTGTTAAAAAGTAATGTAGTTTCTCCAATTAAGGATATTGCCATAATCATGTTTAGCAGATACTATATTGCAGTTTAAGTTAAAAGTATTTTAATCTTGATTCTCAATTTCAAACTAGTATTAAAAGACAACTTCAATACATACCATGTAGGCAATATGATAAAGTTCTATCAGAATTTAAAAAAAAATAAAAAAATCTCTCAATTGCACATATTTTACTTGTTTTTTTTTTTTTGAAAAACAACCGAACCAACTTATATTAAACCAATAAAGAAACAACATATTTTATTTGTTTGATGGTTCAATTACACACTTTTTAAGTTTAATTGTCTATTTGACAATTTTTTCTTCTTTTAAATGCGAACTAAAGAGGTTGTCTCATGTGAAGTCAGCATATACAGACACACACACATATATATATATATATGATGCTTTTGTCGGGATTGGGTCCACCGGCCATAAATGGGGTATAGAAGTACATTGCGGGGTAGGAAAATAGAAATATTATTGCTTGGGGCGCGGAGCATAAAAAAATATACCGGATGATTGACAATTGTACGACTCTATCTTGCCTTCACGTGTCTCCCAACTACTTAGATGCCAGCGATCTTCACATGAGTAAGTAGAGCATCATGCGTTATAATATGTGAGATTTGAATGGCTTGGATGATTGATGCTTATGTTATTATCTCATATGGTGCAAGTTCAAATCTTGCTTCCTTCCTTCTTAGCAATAAAATGGATGCCCTTGAATGAAGATCTATCAATTAAAATGAGCCTCGAAACCCACGGTCCCATCAATATTATAATTATTCATTTGTAATTGTCTTGTTCTCTAATGAATCTCTATAATACTAATAATAAATAATGTTAAATAATATCCATCTTTACTTTTTTTTTTCTTTTGCAATTTCTAATAATGTTTAGTACTTTAGTTGCTTATTTACTTGTGTGTTCTCCACGATAACATTTAATATATTTGTTTTTTTTTTTTTGGAAATTGGAGTTAATATATTAGTTGATAGTAAATTATTGGTAGTGATAGTACTAATTGAAGTACAATCATGTATATATACTATTTTTTGCTATACTGAATATTACCAACATCAATACCAATAATAATACTTAATACAATAAAATACATCATACATGATTGTACTTGATAGTATTGACATTAATACTTATATATATATATATATATATATATATATATATATATATATATATATATATATATATATATATATTT
>NC_044927.1:2978816-2997718 GCF_003576645.1 Ipomoea triloba | reverse complement strand
TATATATATATATATATATATATATATATATATATATATATATATATATATATATATATATTTCAATGAGTGCAAAACAACTAGTCTTGATTTCCCATATACTATACATTCTGCCTCTGACTTAAACAATCATTTAATTGCTAAAAAGAATTACAAATCATTTAATTTAAAGCAAGTAGTACGTACATAAATTAAACAAAGAGTTTTATAGAGAAAAGAACAAAAGTGAAGAAAAAGGTTAGCTGAAATTAAAAGAGATTTAAAAACAGAATAGAAATCTCTTGACCGGGTAAAAAAGTTATAAAGTGAACAATATTTGGTATCAAAGTGCAAAACAGCTTTACATGCACCTTTTCATGCTCTAGCTAGCCAGTAGTTTATAATCAAAACCTGATCGATTACATGTGTATGAAAAAGTGCAACAGTTTACCTATGCTAGCTAGCTTCATTAATTAATTATTATTGGATACATCCAGGCACCACTAAACAAAGGAATGGGCTTTAATGTAAGACCTAGTCTATCTTCTTAGTACGTTAGTTGTGGCATGGATGATGGATGGATAAACTATAGATATGAATGCATGATTATAATATTTTACGTAGCCGCTTCGTACTATATATGTCATCAAATGATATAAAGTTTGACATGCGATGCATACACAATAATTTTGTACAAGTAGCATGTTCCTTTGCCATATGTTGTTTTCCACTTCTGCTAATTAATGCATGTTATCCTTAACGAATGGTTGGATGACATTGGAGTTACCTAAATTTGCCAAATGTGACCAATAACTTTATGATATTAGGGTTAAAAAATGAATGGCTTCTTGATCTTATGCGGTAAGGCCGTGAAACTTCTAACTGATTACGGTATATGTATCAATAATGAGGCACCCCATCTGAATTGATTGAGCAGTTTGGCTTAACTCCATGAGTCGGTTAACCACTAAAACTATCTAGACTAGCATTGGTCACAAGGATTTGATCTCCTTCATCAATGCACCTTTGGATAGAGAATACAAGATATGAGTAAATAATATATCTTTCTTATCAAACTAAGTAATCAAAGAGACATCCGACAATATTGTATCCATACAGTGTTGTTGTGAATTGGATTTAGGAACATGGCATGTACTTAAAATATTCTGTCCAGCACCTATGTTGCTAAAAAATATATTAATTACATTCATGAAGAAAAACCTAAGAGGAAGATGCCATATCTTGATACCCCTCCATGCAAAATCCTACCAAGTTGTTGCCAAAACGTCAGAACACCTTTCCCACTTTGGGTTTGCTTTTTTAATCCAAGTACAGTACTAGGTCATGATGATACAAATAATTAATAAATTAAAATATACAAAAAAAAACAATAAATTTTTTATTTCATTTTCTTTGACACACAGACTTTAAAGAATATGATCATATCGCCAATCAATATGAAAATGATAGTGCAATAATAATAATAATAATAATCGTACACCCATATCTATTTCCTGATTCATTCACTGAAAGCTAAGCTCACTGGGATTAACAAAATGTGTTGCTATTATTATTATTGCATTGCAGGCTAGAGATCCTCTCATCGAAATGTGGTGCTGACTGTTATGCAAGTTTAAGAAAATAAAATTGCACAATTTGCTACCAGCTATAACTTTTGAGATAGTGGTATCTTGATAATTGGTATCAGGGCAGATTAGGGTTTGAAAACATGGTGGGAGGACAAATCTCATCAAGATGATGATTGGTGGACACCATTTTTGGCGGTGGATAAACCAGAGAGCTTATATCTTCCCAGCAACTACTTGTGCCTTCTGAAGAAGAACCAGAAGTTATGGTGCTGCTATATCTGTCAGCTAGCTGCTGCGGCGAATTGTAACCGTAAAGAAAGTCATGGTGGTTGAGCTCAGTCGTTGGGAAATTGAAAGCTTGTCGGAAAACATCATTTGTGGCTATGGCATCACTCATGACGAGGGGTGAATAGTTGTTATTAGTCGCGAAAGACGATGAATAAGTGTTGGTTATGCAACCCATGGTCGTGAACATAGGATATTCGCACAGAATTTCCGGTGCCGGAAACGCTACCGGCGGCGGGCATACATTCACCGCCGTCTGATCAGCCTGCAACTTCTCCCTTTCCTTGCTTGACATCATCTCCACCGTATGATCCCTTCTTTGCTTGATACCTAACAGCTTTTTCTTCAGCTTTGTGTTCCAGTAGTTCTTGATGTCATTATCTGTTCTCCCAGGTAACTGTGCGGCTATAATCGACCACCTTAAAATTTTCAAATCAAGCATAAATGTCAGCAATCACTACGTCAAAAACTATAAATAGTAGTGAAGACACAACTTTATTTCATTCTACTTAAGTAGCAGTCAATGCCAGCAGAATGCTGAATTTAACTCTCTAAACTGTCGCCTAACAATAAAATAACATATAATAGTTAACCCTAGCTATATATATATATATATATATATATATATATATATATATACCTGCTACCGATGCTTAGGTAGAGAGCGCAGATAATGTTGTCTTCTTCCCTAGTAAACTCCCCATGCTTGATGTTTGGTCGGAGATAGTTGAGCCATCTTAATCGACAACTCTTCCCGCATCTCTTTAGGCCTGACTTAAATCAAACCGCCATCAAGAAATCAAAACACTACAAAGGCTCTCGATCTACTGAACATATAATATATATAAAATAATAAACGTGCAATCTTATTATCAGCTTAAGCGTTCAGTCTGGGATACCTATTTTATGGGGAAGGGCGATCCAATTGCCTCCGGTGCCGTGTTGGTGGATATATGCCTTGAGCTTGGCATCTTCGTCGGGAGACCATGGCCCTTTCTTCACGTTGGCTTTGTCACAACAAGGAGCTCTACCCATAATGTTCTCTGCTATCTAGGAATAATATATAAGTTTAGGAACTAATGTTGTTGATCTGATGATGTTTTTTTCTGTCACACACACATATATATATAGAACTCAATCTATATATATAAAGGAGAGGCAGGAGATGAAAGAGTATAATAGCTGGAGATAGAAGAAGCTACATGGGATGGGATGTTATTTCAAAAAGTGGGATAGGAAAAAGATGATTTTTTTTTTAATAAAAATAAAAATATAAAGTATGTGAATAAATAATGAGGCAATTTGAATGACAGAGGAGGCCAGTCTATTCTAATGTTTTGTGGTTGTCTTTCCTTGTTATTCTGGAATCTACTATATCCTCACTATCTCATACAATTCATCACCATCATCGTCACCTTTCTCCCTCTCTCTCTCTTTCTCTCTCTATCTGTGAGTGTCACAAAAACACACACCAACTACCTATCAACATCTGATCTCAATACAAAGTTACATCCGGCCTGTCGTAGCTCAACATTATATTCATCATTCATTAAATGTTTGTGTTTGGTTTTGTATGTTAGTTACAGTTCTTTTTTTGTTGTTGAATGTTTGATTTAGAGTTTGTTCCACTGTGCTTATATTTTTTAAGATTGACATGTCTCAAACCATCATTTTTACTTTATTATAATAAATACTATAATATAAATTACAATTATAGATCTATACATGCATGGATTTACTCTGTGTACATTCTCGACTATAAATTTTTCTTGTCACCCAAATACACACAAGCATGCACGCGCGCAGTGTGTGTGTATGTATCCTTACTATACCTTTGTGTCTGGCTCTCTAGTATAAAACAATTATCGACAATTTCAATCAAGTTGGTTGGACAATTAAGGATAATTTCAGTAAAGTAAACAAATGTATTTTTACTGTTAATGAACTATAAAATCTTTTGATTGACTCTTGTATATGTGCCCATATTAATAAGGTAAAACTTTTCTCAAATAAAAATAGTTAAAAGGTATAGAGGCCCTTCTTAATGTAAACAATGAGTCTTGGAACTAGTTAAAGATTCCCTTCTTCCTCCCTCACTTGTACTTTGACAACATAATAATGGAACCCTTTGCCTTGACAAAAGAAAAAGTACACGCTATGGGTATATATATTAGAAACATATTTAATAGAGGCAATTTACAATTAAATTTATCAGATAATTAACTTGATAATCATAAGATTTGAACCATTTGATTTTTTAAGTTTGAGTCAATTAACTATTAATAATTTAAGTTGATTTATCTACTTGTGATCATTTGCTCGCTAACGTCACAAGAAAAATTTCACTCAAAGTACACTTTCAGATAGCGAGGTGTGACATTATTGGTTCAATTTTTTTATCTATATATTTATTGATTACTAAGTGAACTCACCTATTTAACTCATGATTATGTTAATCAATCTATCAATATGTAATTAAAATAAAGAGTCCCCCCATCTCCATATCCAAAGAAAAATAAAGAGTTTTCTCACATTAAAAAGCAACTTTAAATAGAAAAAAATTATTTAAAAAAATGAGACTCATCATGTCGTATGGTTCATACTTTTTCATTAGAAAAATAAAGATATTTATTGGTCGTTAGTGGGGTTTCCCTACCAATTTTTTCCTACGCGGAACTGGAGTAGAAAATAATCATCTTATCTTAAAATAATAAGAAATAATTTATAGATTTTCTCATTAATTATACTTACATCTCCATTGTCTTGACTTTGAGGTTTTCTTTAGTTTTTCAATCCTGACGATTAGAAAATTCTTTAAAAACCAATTAAAATTGTATGTCGGTACATATATGAACCGTCTTCCATCATGTCCGATCCGTTCATTAATTTCATGCATACTTGTTTTTTGTATTGCCAATTTTTTTTTAGAAAAATATTGCCATACAATATATAGTAAATAATAAATAGATACCCAGACCTAAAAGTTAAGAGTCTGATTCTTATTAACATTCTTTCAGGGAGAATTTGTCGTAAATTTATTTTTTTTTAACAAGAGCCGAGTTTACTCAGCATACACTATTGGGTAGTGGACGTAAGTTTTCTTATTCACCAAAATAATAATAATAACAATAATAAATGTGTAGTATATAACTATTAGTAAATTTTTAATTGAAATGAAACACATTATTCAGTTTGGTATTAGAGATATATTTATTCAAACATATGATAGAATGATGCATAAGAGTTTAAAAATAGAAGATTTATCAATTAAATTACGGTTATTTATGTTTAGTTACGTCACTACAATTACAAATTTTCTATATCAAAATTAACCAACTCAATCAAACGATTAATAAACTCCGAATTCTACACTCCACGTTGTAACTTGCCTTTTGTGGAATTCATATTCTTGAGTTTAAGTTGAGAAGTCATTGATTTATGTACCAAATTAAATCAAAAAAATTATGTAAGAGTTTAATAATAATAATAATAATAATAATACAAATTTAGAAGAATTAGTAAATTCTAGAGCGCACATTTAAATAATAGTTGCAGAATTTTTCGTAAATCAAAAGAAAATGTGTAGGTGTAATTATTTGTGGTGATAGTTTACCTATTGTAGTCATTTAAGTTATTTTCTTGTACGCTTACAAATAGAATCTACCATCATTTAGAATTCTACAATTTTGAAAAAAATAGCAATTTACACAAGTTTAGTGTATTTGGGGTGATTCATGAGAGGAAAATAGAGAAAATTATGTGAAATTACTCGATTACCTTAATAAATTTGTGTAATATAAAATTTTTTGTCAAAATACGATGATTTTGTGAATGTTTCAATTAAAACTGCCATTTTTCGTACTTAACTAACAGATTTCTTTCAATTTTACATTTTTTACTGTATGATATTTGACTAATTATTAAACAAATGTTAAATTAACCTAACAGTGAGGTTTCAGACTCATAAAACACTTTCAAAGCTAGTAGGCCACGAGCCATACTCCGAAGAAAACAAAAACGTAGAAAACACACAGAAATTTAGCTCACAAAAGACGTGTGAACGTCGAGAGAAATCCAAAACAAATGAAAGCAAGCTAAGACTGACTTTTGGGTTTCCACAAAGAATTTTGGGTGGAACAAGTCAAAGGTGGTTTTTAAAAAAATGCCAAAATGATTGTTGAATTTCACAGCCCTGTGATCTTTTTTAATTGGTTAGTTACCAATTTTGATAAATCTAATGATATATCATATATTAATTATCATAAAGGAGCACTAGATTTTGAGGTAGGCCACCACCATAAATTATCTCCCTATCTCATATATATATATATATATATATATATATATATATAAAATAACTTACCTTACTGTGTGAACATGAGAACCTGTGCACACCCTTGATGTTGTATCATCCAACGGTCCAGAACATGGTGCACGAAAAAAGTCAACTCAAGACGCGGTACACAATGATGTGTGTGCATTGTGTTTGCAGTGCATTGCGTGTACTGTGTGCATCGTGTTTGACATGCACTACCCACTGATATAGGACAAATTATGCTATGAACCCGGGTCCATCTTACAAGGTGGACCCATGCCTATGTTCACAATTTAAAAACTCTATGTTCACAATTTTAGAACTCTATGTTTACACTTTTAGAACTCTATATTCACAATTTTAAATCTTAATATACAAAATTACATTCTCAAAATTCACAATTTTTGAACTCTATATTCACAATTTTTTTTATATAGATTCAAAAATTGTGTTATACTATTAAATACAGAGTTATAAAATTGTCAATATAGATTTTTAAAATTGTGAACATAGAGTTCTAAAATTGCATGTGAACATAGAGTTCTGAAATTGTGAACATAAGTTCTGTAATTGTGAATATAGAGTTCAAAAATTATGAACATAGGGTCCATGGCATAACAACTGCTGATATATTAATGGCCCAGATTGGTTCTCAATTAAGTTCTCTCTCTTACACACACACATATATATATACATACTAGTATTTTATATGCGCGATGCACAAAAACATATGTCCAATATTAATACTAAATATTAAAATATTTTTAAAAAAATTATAGCATATAATTTTTTTTTAAAATGTATAGTTGTAGAGTTCATATTATATTAAATAAAAGTATAGTTTATATCTTCAAAAAAAAAAAGTATAGTTTATAATTTGAATAATAATTATGGTATGATTAATATTATTAAAATAAGAAATTTAGATATGATATATTACTAAATATAATTATGGTAAGATTTAATTAAAATTTAATGAAATCAAACTTATTCCTTATAATAGCATGCTTACATACATTATTACCTATGAAGAATAAAAGAAAAAAATAGTGTATATGTATGTGCATGGTAATAATTATGGGAAATATAACAGAAGTTATAATGGCAGGGATTTTTTTGTCTATAAAATTGTATAGTACAACTCTTATAGCATAATATATACAAAAATTTAACAGAAAAAATGGACATAAATTAGGGGTATAACATGGATTGAAACTTATTATGTTTTTAGATTAGATTTAGATAATCTTAATCATATGAGAATTACTCTTCCGCTGAGAACTTGTGGACAAATCTAAACCATTGATCTGTAAGATCTAATGGATGAGAAATTAAGTAAAAAAAAAAAAAACAGCACAGTCATTTTCATAAATATTACAAAGTTTTGTTTATTTTCAACTGTTAAATCTACTAGATCTAGGCCTTTGGTACCTAGAGACTCTCAATCCCAAATTACCCGGGTTCTATGGGGAAAGCTCAATCCCACCGGTCTTCTTATTCAAGTAGTTAACATTTCGCTTCGGTAAGCATAATGGTTTGGATATTTGTCTGCACGTTTTCACTTGGGGCATGGTTCTCATGGACATATATATATACACACACACACACAATGGAGGGTTTAGGTGAGAACATTGCATGTTCTCATGTAAAAAGTGATGATTGATTAAATCCTCCATTTGGGTAGATCAGTGATGGAGGGTTGCTGAAAATAAAGTGAAAAATGATAGTTTATTTAAAATAAATAAATAAATATTGTAAATTTAAAAAGTTTTCAATAATTATAAAACTAACTCCATATTTTTTTTATTAAAACTCTCAATCATGGATGAAATCAGCTCTTACTTTCTTTTTATAGGAGGAAGTATATATATATATATATATATATATATATATATATATATATATATATGACAGTGTGAACATTCTGATCTCATCCACTGTCTCTCTCATTGAATACTTCTAAGATGGATTTTCCATTTTGTAATCCTGTGCGTGGCCTGTGGGTTATATATGTTGGGTCATGGTTGCATACTTGCATGTGCTCTTTGTTTTTTCCTTTTTTTTGTTGATTGGAACATTCAATAGTCATGTTAAATTATAATTCATTTGTTTGAGTGTGAGTCCTTAAATTCGAATCCTAATTTATATATATGTTTGAAAAAATTGGATATTGTATAAAAAAGTCACGAGTTTGATTTATGTTAATATCTTATGATTAAGTTGTTATATTGAGTATTCCTAATGCGACTTATATCATCTATATGGTTTGTGAATAATTACACATAAATGAGGATTCACTTAGTTGGAGAGGGGTGGGGGTGGGGGGGAGTGAGGAGGATGCCACCATAGTCCGAGAATTTGTGCAATTTTGGCTGAGATTTCAAGAATGAAAGAGAGCTAATTGTGAGAAAAAGATTTGAAAAATATCATCTGAATAGACATTTTGAAAAATAATTTTGGTTAAAATAAGTCTTTTTTTTTTTTTAACTAACAATATAAAAATAATTTTTAAAAGTCTGTTTTTGAATTTTCAAAGAGATTCTTAAAGTTAATTCCAATAGAAAGTTATTTAAAAGGCTATCTCAACATGTATGCATCCTGATTTGTATATATATTTTTACCTATGTTATCCTCGATCAAATTAAAACATTCTTCAAATTGAAAAATGAATGCAAATTTAGATTTAAAAAACATCATTTTTAAAAAATATTTGGATAACAAGCAGGTGAATAATAATTTTTTTCCCTTGTTTTTTTTTCTTGTTTTCTCCTCAAATCTGCTACTTTATTATTTTCCATTAATAAACAATCTCAACATTGTTTGATAAAGTCAAATAAGTATTGCATTAGTCTGTTTAAAGAAGTTGTATAATGGTAAATAATACAATTAAATTTTGATTAATGATTTAAAAAAATTTAAATTTAATTCATAAAAAAATTATTTAACGCGTTTGGTTCATGAAATAAGTCAGAAATAAAACAACATTTCTAAGAATAGACATATTCTATTATCTGTTTTATTTGTTTTTTATTCCCATTAATGTTATTCTTGAGAATAGCTATATATTCCCAAAACCTTGGTATTGGTTATTATTTTTTATTATAATGCTAAAAATATAATGCCATTTAAATAGTCTTTTACATATATATATATATATATATATAAAAGAACCACTCTATATGTGAGAACCTATGGTCTAATATAAACTCTTCATTTGATAAGATCTAATGGACATAATTTAATGACTTTTTTAACCATTTTTTTAATTTATTATGTAAGGGCATTTAGGTAGTTTTTCACGTAGTTTCCTTGTAGGCGGTTTCTTTATAGATTATGCTGCATGATTTTAGGGAATTATAACCATGATTTCAGGAATTTTTCGGGTGTTTTCCTTCATTCTTCTTTTGGTTTTTTTTGGGCATGGGTGGTGATTGTTCGACATGACTTCATGTTTATTCTCTTTGTTTTTTTTTGTTCGTTCGTTGGAGTATGCTTTTGATTAGGTTTGTTGAAGAATCTGTGATTTTAAGCAGGTGTGCATCTTAGGCTATTGAGTTGTGCATTCAGGCGCTAGATGTGGTGCAACGCGAGACTATGGGTTGTGCATCGGTTGGAGGGCGTCAGGTATCGCTGTTGGTGTGAGGTTATCCACTTGAAGATTTTTTTTTTCTTTTGTGTAGTTGGATGATAGTTGTCGGGGGTGGTGCATCATAAAATGTGGGGATGTGCATTGGTGCACCGTGAAGTGCATCGTAGGACGTTAAAATGTTCATCGACGGTCCACCGTGTGGTTAATTTTGTGGAGGAAATAGACAGCCTAAATTAGACCACAAGTTTTCACTTCGGCTTTTATATATATATATATATATATTGTCAAGATCCCACATTGTTGTTGTTGAGTTTTGAATCTTGGTCTCTTGCCCCAAATAATGTCTACTGGAACCAGTAAGCTAAACTCGTGCGGACGTCTTTTTCAATTTCTATTCCTTCTACTAATTGAACAATGTAATACAATTTTTAAAATTTATTCTTCTAACAAATCAAACAATGGAATAGAATTCATATTCTACTCCTTGTATATTTCATTCCTTATCAAATAACATTCATATTCTCTCCAAATTGATTTTGTAAACCAAACATGTTATTAGTGTATCTTACTCCGATCAATGAGTTTTGTGCCCTTCTATAGTTCTATGGAAAGAACTATTTTGATTATATTAGATGCTTGAGAAATAAAAGTAATTTCTTTTTCTAAGTTGTCCCCACCCTTTTTTTTGACTTGGCCCCATCAAAGTAAGAGACACAAAAGTCATTATTGTTGGAGTAACCTCAACAGTTCTCTTTTTTCTTCTTTTTTTCTTTTGGCTTTTTTATTTTTTATTTTTGCCAGGTAAAATTTGAAGATTCAAAGGGAAAAAAACATTAAAATTACAAAAAGTCAATGGTATTCAACTGGCGACCACTTTGACGCAACCGCTAGAGATGCATGTTATGGCCACACCATACGGAAAAAAAATCCAGGATGACGCCTTTCAAAAGACGAGTAAGGGCGACCTTATTTCTTTTTTCTTTTTTTTTTTTTGATAAAAAAAATTTGGATTAGCAAAAAACTCGAACTTCCTTTCTCTTTTCTCCCACCACATTTTGTATGCTCTAAAACTGTATCAATTCATACAATACTTTTTCACTTTCAAGATCAGAGTTAATCCTATTATCATATCAACACATTTGCAGTCCATTACTATTCAGACTCACAAATACTCCATAATGCTTAATAAGGAATTTTAATATGACAATTGAAGTAGGCCAAAATGGGTAAAATTTGTTGTTTCTCACAAGTCTTAACATAACAGCTAAAATCCTGCCATTTCCTCTCCAGGCACTTGTTTGCTCTTAGCGTTTATCGTTGACGTGAAAGTACAAATCACTCATTATTTTCAACCAATAGAACACTGGACATGTGATCAGTGGGATTGATGGTTACAAAAGGCCCTACATAGTTGTTAGACCTACTAAAATAAATTAATATAAAAATGTCTTTAATATACTTTTGCATCTATTCAATCCTCTGATATTGTTGTTTATTTGCTCTCAGATCAGAACATTTCCCACCCTTTTATGGAGAATCATGTTTGAACATGTTTAACTAAAGACGCAGCAGAAGGAACCAATTCAGAAGAAACAGAGGCGGCGAATCTATTTTTTTTTCTATATGTTTTTGCATGCATGAGAGGCTTATTTGCTAGGGTTGCACTCATATTTGTATCGAGCGCTAATGTGATGAGATAAGATTGTCCTATCAACTTTTGGGAAGTTGAGACGACTAGTTCTGTCCCATCGTGTTAGTATTCGGTACAAATTTGAGCGCATGTAGTATCGTCTACGCAATACTCGGGATGTATGCATCGTATAGATCACTACTATAGTACTCTTGACATTTAAAAGAAAAGGGCAGAGCTTAGCTTGTATCTTATGAGTCTGAGCTCTTACTTCAGTTCAGTTCAACAATCCATCCCATTTTATCTTCTGTAACTCCCATCTGAAGACTAGTGAGTGCTGAGTATAGTTGTCGCGACACGATACCAACGCTGCCATTACTCCCGTACGCTATCCTGCAAAACGGAAACTTGCTGGTTGGGTTGGAACCAATAAAAACCATGGTGGGAAGGGCGGGGGAGGGAGGGGTGGGGGGGGGGGCAAGAATATAGATATAATAAACCAAAAGGTCAATTTCAATTCCTGGCGATATTGTGTAGCAGTCAGAGCCATTTGGGTTGGATAGTGTAGAGAACAACTGGAAAACGAGACCAGGAATTATCACCTTTTGCCAAGATAGGTTATGCTGCCCACTGGTGATACAACGACAGCAGTCCCGGTACAGAAAACTTCATCAGCCTCGAACAATTCCTCCACTGACACAGACCGTTCTTCGACCTAGAATATGCATATATACAGGCAGTAATACCAGCATATCTATGAAAAGGAGAAACTATGTTTAATAGAATTATGACAGCAGCATAACACGCGAATTGAAACTTGCTGATGTCCAATATAATCTCGCAAAATAATGGGTATGAAGTAGTGAAATTGAATAGGTCCAAATTAATGCATCTTGATTTGGAATATCAAACAAACAGCTTTACGAAGACGGTGAGGTATCCAAGTGGGGAAGAACCATTGGAAACGAAAAACGAACTTCTCATTGCAGGTAAATATATATAGTGTACCTGGAAGCCTAGGCTGGAAGCTACATCAATTATGCTCTTCCGTGTAATACCAGGCAGGATGGTCCCCTTTAAAGCAGGAGTTGCTATCGTATTGCCCTGAGAGATTATGTAATGGCGTGCATTTACAAAGATGATATTTCACATTACAGAAACTGAAGAATTGTGTGCAATTCATACATTTGCAGGATTGAAGGATAAGTTCCATATACCAGAAAAAGTTGGGCATACAGATCAAAGTAACGTCCATTTATCAATGTTAAAGAATTTTTGTCAGGGGGAAAGAGAAAAATTAACACAAACAAACAATTACTTGGAAAATTAAAAGTGTGAAGAGTAGTAAAAGAATACTCCATAATTTTAACGTGATGAATCTTTTAAAAATACAAACAATAATGGCACACTGATTTTGTCAAGGTGATGTCTTTATATTTAAACAGTTTAGTCTAATCGGTTACCTTCACAATGAAAATATTGCAAGAAGAAACCTCTTCCAGATATTTGTTGTGAACACTATCAAGATACAGAACATCAGAATACCCTTTTGCTTTCGCAACACTCTGTGCCTTCAGGACCTACAAAGTACAATGACAATTACAACGAGGTCAATTTAACCAATGATATTCAAACACTATGATATAAATTCTCAGTTTATGACTAAGGTCAATTATAGAAAACCCATATCCCTCTATAGATATGTATTCTAATTTAGTGCCATGCATTTCCTAACTATTCTATCTGAAGATAGAGCTTCAAAGTCAATGGAAACAGGAGTCCTGGATGTCCTGTCCCGTCAAGAGTTCCAGGAAAAAATAGCAATACAACTCTTGGTGTAAAGAAAAAAACAAAAAGGCTTAAACAGCATAGCTTTGGCATGTACAAAAAGACGGGTTTAACCGTTTAAGGTAATAAGCTCCAGAAGACAGCTTACCGGAGCATAATTTCCTATAGTCTTGACATTCCCTGAACCACCAGGGGTTGCACGATGCATTTCAGTCTCAACTATCAGATTTATTGGTGCCAAACCTTCCTGCCATTACATTGAATTTTGAGAAACAAATGTGCCGAAAAGGGAAACAACAAGCAAATCCAATATGCAACCTGATATATTTTGAAATTCCAAACATTCTGTTATACCTACAAGCAGATAGTGACTAGTATAGAAAATCAAAATAGTTCATCATAGAGGAAAGTGGGATGCCTAGAAAGAAGAGAGCCAACAATCTCCATATGCATCACATAAGAAAAATGATGTCTAAGTTACCAAGCAATGGATAAAAGCTAAACAAGGTTAACAAGCACATCAACAGCAGCCAGCAGATGATATTAAACTGAAAGAAAAGTGAAGGGAACAAGTCCGTGATCCCTTAGAAAGCGAGTTGGACAAGGCACACACAGAGAAAACCAATAAGTATATACCTTGAAGTAATTACCCACTGGCGATGCATATATTAAAAATGTAAACTCAGGAGCTGGAGCAAGACCAAGAACAGGTCCACTTCCCATAAGCAGCGGTCTTATATATAATGAGCCTTTACCCGGTGGAGGAATCTGAAAGATGTAAAAATGAAAAGCCAGTCAAACAATACTAAAGATAGTGGAGCAAATTTCACGAGAATACTGAAGCAGCTCAAATACCCATCTCTCATTTGCTAAAACGGTTAATTTTACTGCTTCCATAAACTGTTCAACAGTCGGTGAAGGCATGCACATGCGTTCCGCACCTATCTTCAAGCGCAAAGCATTTTCCTTGGGTTGAAACAACAAAATTTTACCATCACCTTTTCGATAAGCTTTTAAACCTTCAAGCAATCCCTGCGTTATAACAATGGGCATGCAGAGTAACATATAAAATCAATATTTATAGCTCAAGAAAACTCTTGTATTATTATTTAAAGAAGAGGTGCATGGTAAAGTGAAGGTCAGAACCATAAAAAATTAAAAAGACCAAAACAACTAACCTGACCATAGTTTAATATCCCTGATGATGGGTTCAATTCTATGTTCCCAAAACGCAGCAATTCACCTTTACTAAAGCTTTCACCTTGAGAACATTTCATGATATACATATAATCAGTGGGCAAAAGGCTAAATCCAAGGTTGTCCCAGTCAATGTCAGCTAATTCAGGTGTTGCATTGCTGTTAAAAAAAAAAAGGTCATCAATAAATTGTCTCCTGGCAGAATACCAAGCAAAGTCTTTAGATCAATAAGACAATGTTCTGATCATACACAATTCAGTCGACATTTCAGAAATAACTTCTTCTAACCAAAGATTTATTTGGAGTGGTTGAATGTGTCTTGGACATGACTACCAGTTACAGTTAATGATTGATAAAGAGTTAGCACTACAAGTTGATGGTTTTAGATCAGCAGAATGATTAGCGGGAGTGTAAGTGCGTAGGGATGGATGTAAAGCTAGCATGTTTATCCAATTCCAGTCAATAGGTGCTCCTAATTTTATTTTTTTTTGGTGACGAGGGAAATCCGCAACCACTAGTGAGGGGGTGCACAGGTAAATCCGCCTTGTGGCCCAAGCCGGCAAAAGACCACGGAGGTAAATCCATCTAGGATGCCCATGGCTAACCAGCTCAAAACCAAAAATGCCAATAGGCCACTCCTCGAAGTCAACCTTAGAACTTTATGATTACCAAGCAAACATTATAACCAATTTGGCCGGATTGACCCTAGATGCTCCTCAATTGGGCAAGCTAAGTGTTGTGAGTAGGACAAAAATTGCAAATAGGCATCAAGATTCTCAAGCAACAACTTGTCTTAGTGTACAACTTGTGAGGTAGTGAAAAAGAATAATCCATTGCCGGTAAACTACATAAAACTATTCAACCTAAAAAAAAAAAAAAAAAAAGCATATTATAACACTGGGGAGAAAAAAAAAAAAAAAAAAAAAAAAGTAAACAAACCTTGCGTGAGAGTCCACTCGAAGAATCGTACCCTCATTATAATCACTGCTGTCATTTCTATAAGAAGCAAGAAGGCGTGACTGCTTTTGAAGCTGCAAACAATCGCCGGTAAATACAGAAATTAGGCAATTAATGGATGAAAAGGAAATACACGTGAAGGAAGGAATGTGAAAGAAATAGAATTAAAACTGAAAAGGAAAATTTGAATTTATTAGAAGACCTTGAGAGGCAGGGGACAATACTGTGTTCTTCCATTGAAGGAAGGATGGAAAAGCTTAATAGCGATCGGAGATGAACGGAGAAGATGAGTGAGGGTAGATTGAATCCCCGCGAAGACAGCACCGGTCTCCATTTCCGTTTCTCTGTCTGCGTTGATCGTGTCAGAGTCGTCTCTTCTGTGCGTTAACGTCTGTTATCTCAATTTCAATTAGATATTGTGTTAGGTATCTAGTCACCATGTTTATCCGCTTTACAAATTATCATTTCAACAACTAAAATGAAGTAAACCATAAAATAAGTCGCACGGTTAACTCAGTTGATTTCTCGCAATTACCACGTAAATATTACTCATTTACTAATCTTATCAGACAAAATCTCTTGTCCTCGTTTCAAGATCCCCACATCTCGACCCAACAAGATTGTAGAAGAATAAATCAAGATGATTCAACAATCTATTGACAAGACTCGATTTAGTGCGAATCACTTTATTTTACTTTTTGAAATGATTATTCGTCAATTTATTATAATTGATGCTATTCCATATCAGAAATACCTAATTACGGAATATATTTTTCAATTTTGATCATTCTCGTCAAATACTTATTATTTCAATTGAAATTTTTACAATGAAGGTGATGGATCCTAGCTTAATAACAATACCCTTTCGGAATAGCTAAAAAATATGGAATAGGCTTGGAAATAAAAATAATAGCTATCTCCTAAAATAATATTCTCAAATTAAAATAAAAGGTGTTACCAAATCACATAATAAACGTACTCATCAAAATACTATTTCATTTTACACCTTTCACAAACATGCTATCAATGATTATATTATCATTAAATTTTACTATAGATCCGCGTATTGAAAAGGACCCAATTGTAAAATATATAATTGATTTCAATTGAAAAAGCTATATTAATAATCCGGCAAGCGGCCTAGGTAGTAGGTAACTATATATATGGATTTGGCATTTCATAAATGAGTATCTATATCTATATCTATACTATATATAAAAACATTTTCCTCCTCCCAAATTTTCCCCCCAAAACTTAGGGATATTTTGGTAAAACCATTTATTTTATTTATTTATTATTTTATTATTTTATTAATTATCCATCCTATAATATTATTATGGTAATATATGAGAATGATAATATGGTAATATTGTTAATATTAATGGGTGATGGGTGATTGGTGATATATAATTGATAATTGATAATATGGTATATAGTATTAATCTTAATATTAATGTATTAATATATAATATATTAATATATACTAATATTAATTAATTAATTGGTGATTATTTTAAAAAAGAATAATTAATTGGTGATTGGTGATTAGTGATATGGTAATATTGTTATATATTAATATTAATTAATTAATATATATATATATATATATATTAATATTAATATTAATTAATTAATTGGTGATTGGTGATTAGTGATATGGTAATATTGTTATATATTAATATTTATATTTATATAGATTGATATTGATATTAATTAATTAATTGGTGATTATTTTAAAAAAGAATAATTAATTGGTGATTGGTGATTAGTGATATGATAATCTATATCTATATATCTATATATATTTATATAATTGACATGTAATTAACTATATTAGAATGAAAAAATTATATAATATTGTAGTAAAATTTTTACATGTCAATCATCTATATTTACATAAAATTAAAATTAATTATACTTTCCTTTTGAAAAATCTTCCATATTATGTTTATCCTCCACTATATAGTGATGAGAAATGACTCTTCTCTCACAACGTACCAATATCTGTGTTCTCACTATTAGTTAGAGATCTATAATCTGTAATTTTATGAAGTCGAAGATCGAACTTTAACACGCGTAGAATTATTATGGTATGCGGTATGATTTAATTTTTAGTTGATTCATTCTGCATGTTGGAGATCCTTATGGTGTAGTCTGCATTCCATAGAGTATTTTGTAGTACTGTGATTTAGTTTGATTTTAATAGCTCAATATGCTTTAATTTTTGCTGATAAGGTTTCAAGTAGCTAGGCCAATTTTGTCATGGGCGTATCACGTATGTAAAATTACAATTTTCAGAGTGATTGTAGTGAACAATCAAATGTTTTCTATAATTATATATTTTAATCACATTACTTTGATTGGTAATTTCTAATGGAAAAACATTGTATTGTAACTTTGTATTACAAGATTTTGAATGATAATACCTTATTTAACTATCCATCTTTTTAGTTGTACTGTGCAAAATAACTAGCAATCTACGGATGCTCATCTATATATTGTAGAATTTGCAATCTTGATCTTCCCCATTTACGGATGCTTATGTAATTTGGTAAAAATGGTGGTTACTATACTTGAATAAATCCTCAATTATTCATTCCAATTGTTCATTTTACCATTCTAATTCTTCATTTTATAAAAAATGGTGCATTGGAAGCTAAACATGGGTCATTGTATCATTGATTGTTGATTCCAATTATTATTAATCTTTATCATTAATTGCATAATACTAATTCACACTTATTAGTTAAAAAATGGTGATTACTATACTTGAATAAATCCTCAATTATTCATTCCAATTGTTCATTTTACCATTCTAATTCTTCATTTTATAAAAAATGGTGCATTGGAAGCTAAACATGGGTCATTGTATCATTGATTGTTGATTCCAATTATTATTAATCTTTATCATTAATTGCATAATACTAATTCACACTTATTAGTTAAAAAATGGTGATTACTATACTTGAATAAATGAAATAATAATATTAAATTTTGTAGCATCGATTTAAAATCTATTATGTTAATATAATAATAATAATAATAATAATAATAATAATAATAATATAATACTCTGTAGTAATAATAATCTAAAATTCTTAATATAATTTTCCTCATAATAATAATAATATAATAATAATAATAATAATCCATAACTCTTAATATAAGTTTGTAACTAAATTTTCCTATTAAATATGTTTATAAAGGTAATTATAAATATAGAATTGAGAAATTCCTATGATATTTTATTTAATTGATATTATTCCTAATATATTTTATCTAAAAGGCTTCCTTCCTTTTTTATAACATTGTTCCATATGTTAATCCGTTTAATATGCTAATCTATATAGGTAATTACCATATACTATTTACCATCTAAATAATCCGTGGTAATTACACTATATTTAACATCTAAATTTATTATGGTCATTAAACATAGATATTTCATTCTTACGATAATTTTATATATTTTTACTTCAGATAATGTCAATTACCCGTGCATTTCATTTGATTACTTTTGAATAAAATCTTAAAAATTATGACAACTAATGAATTAATATTGTTGTTCGTAAT